>NW_025776271.1:0-191763 GCF_021130785.1 Homalodisca vitripennis
TTTTCATTCATTGGAGTTCTTACAAGTCTATGTAACAAAACGAGTTTTTAAGAGTACTTTTTTAATAAAAGTTTAATGTAAGCATGTAAAAGACGGTTACATTCTAAGTATTTAACTGCTAACAAAGCGCACGCAAATTTCAGCGCTTGGAAAGGTAAAACATGAAAAGCCACACAGAATTTTTATCAGAAAGCTGATACCCGCAGTGTGTGTGTGTGTGTGTGTGTGTGTGTGTGTGTGTGTGTGTGTGTGTGTGTGTGTGTGTAATATTAGCTGGTTTATCTAAGTATAACTATAATCTGCCCTCAAGATTAGTTAAAAATACCCAATGAAATTGTAGACGTATAATCAAACCAAAACTAATTAAAGCAATATTCAAATTGAGTTATTATATTTATTTTATAGATAAATTTAATAACAATATGTGCTCTGTAACATCTGGTGTTATTGAATAAAATCAAATACTTAACACTTAATTAAAAACTGTTCAAAGTGCCTTTATAATACATACTCCTCATATAGTAGTGAAACAGAGAAAATAATTTTCTGCAAGTAAGTATTAAACCAATATTTACAATTTTGAATGGAGGCAAAGAGAGAAAAAAACAGAGAGAAATAAGTCGGTTACATATATTTATTACAAGCAGTTATTAGCAGCTTTGTACGCGATTTCCTATAAAATAACAGTATGTAATAGACCCTTTTAAATTAAATAACACGCATCATTATAAGAGATGGTCCCTACAAGGTATTCATATATTTAAATCTCCTTGATCAATTTTCAGACTAGTTGGACTTAAAGTTTAAAGATCATGTTTTGGACCCTGCAGTTGAACACTTAAACTACAGATTGTTGTTTTATACAATAGTTGTTTTATGACTACAAATGAAATTCGAAAGTTTAAGTATATATTGATGAATAGCTGTATGAATTTTTATTAATACTCAGAAGGAATAATGACTATTAAAAACCCGATTTTTTCCTGTGCAGTGCTTAAGCTACAATGTGTGTCAAATTTCAACTTTCTAGGGACGTCGGGAAGTTGACAAATATAATATAATTCTTTTAGATTTTCTACCTACCTTATATCTTCTTTTCTTCTTTAAAACTCTTAATTTGTCTGTTGAAAATACAAGATGAGTATGTCAAATGTTATCTTTCTAGAACCTCACAAAGTTTAAAAATAACTATATTCCACGTAAATCACTCTGAATTTTGATCTTCAGTTTTGCAAATGCTTTAGTTTTTAAATTTAATCCATGACGCATACATATGCTAAATATTAACTTTCTGACGTATCTAGGAATTTGATATGAGAGTGGAGTGAGGGCTCTGCCCTTTACGTATAGAGATATTTCTTTTAAGACGGAGGAGGCAGATCAAAAAATGTCATCGAATAAGGCGTCTTACCCTGATCTAGGAATTCAGCATAATCCGATAAGCGGTATATTATTAGAAATTAAAGTTTAGTTTGTACAAGAAAATTTGAATAATTGTGTATAATTGAATACTACAATCTAATGTAACTTTTGCAGAACACTGCTGTCCACCTCAGTTCGGAGCCCAAGTCTGACGCTCACATGCGCTGGCTTCCCGATCTGGACTTTGTCGGGAACGTCACTTTCTTGTGAGTTCAATTTTTCGAAAAACCAACTATCTATATCTGTTTATAGTTACTGTGAGTCTAAGTTTATTGTTTACAAGCTTAAAGGGTATTTTTGTAAATGTAGAACTTATCTGTTCCATACGCCTGGGTGTCGCAGGTTCCTATATTATAGTGATTGAATTTGTTTATTAAAGTTTTGGGAGGTACAGCTCTCTAGAGTTATTTCCATTATAATTTTCATTCGTTACGGGGCAGGTTTAATAAACAATACACAGTTAAACTGGTCGTACAAGAATCTGCAGCGTCTATTCAAAATGCTACAGATTATTTTATTCATTGGTAATGAACCGCCTGAATATAAGTATAAAGTATTAGGCAAATCTAACCCACGAAAATATGAATAGCTTTTCTCAAGGGATTACTCAATTATTTTAAACTTACACTTGTTTAGAAGGCCTATTTGATAACATCACATTATTAACACATTATGCTAAATGATCTAATAGAAAATGTCAAACTAGTATAAACAAAAACAAATTGAATACAGTATATTCTGCTTATTGGAATTTATTATAGAGCATAATAAACTTCTGTCGTACAAAATTAGAATTGCGAGAAATAGAGATTTGAAAAATAAGTATTTACGTTATATGTGTAATAGTTTTAAGTAAGCAATTGTCATTAAATTAACACAAAATTATAATAATTAGGTTTAATTAAGCATATGGTGAACAAATTTGTCGTCAAAAACTAAATAGATCACTTTTAAGATATTAACTTTAAATGGTAATGGGACTATTATAGAACATAAATACTCATTTTACTTGTCTTTTATATCTTACAAAAGATTTAAAACACCTTCAACACCCAAAACACCACCAAAACGTACAGAAAACGAAAAAGTACAAGAACAAGGTAGTAGAAAAAAGATCAAGGCTAACATAAACACTAAGAAAAATAATCCGAAAATAAAACATATTTGCTCACTGGCAGGTATATTTTCACTGGATTTCATGAAACTGAAATATTTAAATTTGCGGGTTCAAAACTATTTGTTTCAGGGAGCTTCATGAATTTAATTTATACTATCTCTTAAACACTCTTAAGCTTTCGCGGCTTTTGATACCTCCCAGCCTGGCTTCTAGACTCTGGCAACGAAATTTGGCAGATCACAACTTCTGGCAGCTTCCGGCATCTGGAGAGTCTTATAGGCCTTTTGGAAATCATAGCCATTGGTAGTGTTTGGCATCCGTCTGCTCCCGGCCTCTAAGTTATCTCGGTCTCAAAGAGATCCCTGTCTATGGCAGCTTCTGGCCTCTAAAATAGTCTTCCAGGCCTTTTGGATGTAAGAGCCTTTGGTGACTCTCGGCGTCACCCTGGCCTCTAAGTGCCCCCGGTCTACGGAGATCCCAATTAATGGCATTTTTTTTTTTTTGCATTTCCTGGTCCTTGAAAGCTCCTGGTCTATTCCCCGTAAGTTATATAGAATATGCATGTCAATTTTGGTTAAAGTTTACAGAACTACAAGATGTCTGTAATAGTTGTGTTGTTTCTGATCCTGTGACTCCTTCCCTTCCGTTCTGATTGGCCCCATCGTCATCGTACTTATCATTTCCATCCTATTGTAGAACATACTTACGAAGTATCATAAAGAGCGTTTACATTTGCGGCTGTAATTCCCATTAGCTACCAATTACGTAAATTGTCCATCAATGTTAGCATCAGAGTAATTACCGATGATGGGCGTTGCCCCTCTCGAAGTATTGTAGTAAAAATATACTCCTGATATCAGTTATTTTAGCATTTGTCTATTATTGTACTATTATATAGATTGTTTGTTAAAATATAAGTTGTTGGACTTATAAGCTGATCGACTCTCGAAGTCGATTGTTGTTTACAGTTTATCTCTTTATTTTTTGTTTTCATTACTTGCTCTCTGAAATGGTTGTCGCGGCAAAATCGTGTTCTTATCTGAGAGTTTCAATGACTATGTGGAGAGCAAACACAATGAAAGTAAAACATGAAGTGTGTGGTGGTTATTTTGATTACGAAACTGAGCGAAAGTGACGTTGAAGAAATTCAAGAAAGTATGTGCTAAAGCCCTTATCATTTGGGAGTGGCCAAGGCAAGGTAATGATCCACATAATTCTTTTTGTGGTAGACCTGAAGTATATCTAATTGTTGCTAGGCAACTAAATAATTTAGTAATAATATAGTAATAAAATACAATTTATACAACATTTTATATGGTAGTTTGATACATTAAAATTGACTCTAAGGCTCCAAAAAACTATTTACATTGCAAAAACAAATTAATACGATACCTGAGGGTAAATATATTTGTATTTTATTTGTTAAACAATGGATGATGTATAGAGAATGCAAAAACGTTTACTCATTGCAATTAATCCACATTATTCTTATTACTTTTAGATTTGGAGTATATCTAATTGTTGCTAGGCAACTATATACTTAGAGT
Organism: Homalodisca vitripennis; assembly: GCF_021130785.1. Lineage (NCBI taxonomy): Eukaryota > Metazoa > Arthropoda > Insecta > Hemiptera > Cicadellidae > Homalodisca > Homalodisca vitripennis. The sequence goes on from NW_025776271.1 coordinate 4,087, forward strand.
ATAATGTACTAAAATACAATTTTATCATGTTATATAGTTCTTTGATATATTAAAATTGACTTGAAACACCCAAAAAACGATTTACATTACAAAAAACTACAACAAAAACTTTAATACGGTACTTGAGCACAAAAATATTTGTTTTTATTTGTTAATCAATGGATGACACATAGATAATTCAAAAGCATTTACACATTGCAATAGTTAGATTACAAATCTACCTACAGCGCTACGATAAAATAAAGTACTGAGATTAAAATCATTCTGAACAGCAGCTTGTCATGGAAATACAAAGAAAAAGCAATGTTTTGCGGGCTCCTGTGATATAACTACTCTAGCTTTATAGACACACGTGTTTATGGGCTTGATTTTACGAAAAAGGCAAATTATATTATTTTATCACTGGAGAATTATCTTTTAGAGATATAGCATCTCATAAAGGTCAAATCTGCTTTGTACAAATAGGAGATTAAGTACAGCTTTTAAAGATCATTGCAACAGCTTGTCAATAATTGCGAATCCAAAACCGAGTGTTTGAAATATAAGTCCAACTATTGATTTCCCTTATGTGAAATGGAGCCTGCTGAAGATGTCAAAATAAATACGGATGTTGAGGATATGAGTGTGGCATTAAATGCTATATTTCAAAATTTACATTGTGGAAACAAAATATATGGAGAATAACGGATAAACGTTATTTATTACTTTATATTTTACATAATGTGAAATCGTAGACAGTCCTGTACAGAAAATGGTTCTCATAAGGTTTTTTGTTGCAGTGCAACGGTGGCCCAGTCCCGGAAAGTTTTCTGGGTGAGGCATCCTGCGAGAAAATTGAAAGTCATCCTTGACGTCGCCTGATCCTCAATTAGTCCTCAATCTGTAATAAAAACTTTCTTTTAGTTAAGTACAGTAGTAAAAGCTCTCGCTGTATAAAAGAACATATATTATCATTTAGCCTTGACAAATCCTTCAAGACCTTAGTAGAAGTGGGTGGGGGTGGAAGAAATTTGGCAGGTACATGGTTATTGTATAAAATAATAAATCGGTTGCAATAGTAAGTACAGGGTGAGTTACATAAGTTTTCCATAGATATATTAAGAGAACGGTTGGATCAATATAATAGAACCATAATACAACTTCTCAAAAGAAATACAGAGCATATATTTAAATAATTACATTCAAATATAAGAGACAAGATGTGCCAGAAATAGAGGTCCCAAATTTTATTATTTAACTAGTATTTCAAAACACGATAATTTCACCTTCCGCTAGTGAAGTCTGAAATCTGACACCTTTACTTATTGACTGGAATCTGGACTGCACAACTGCCAGAAGGGATCCATAAAAACAGCGATGAAGACGCTCAAAATGAACTACTTGCATTTTTTCGACATTACAGAGACACATACAGTAGGCTACAAAAAAGCTCAGACACGTTACCCAGCAGCTGTACAATATAGTATAGATGAAGAGGTGTTCTCATTGTCTCATTAGATGCACAATTGAGTATACGACGACGTTTTAAACACCATATTATAGCAGGACGAGGTGACAAAGACGAGGGAGCGTGTTAAACATTTAAAATGACACACAACATGTCGCTTCCACGGTAACATGAATACAACAACGTGTTAATATAGTTGAGCTTGCGCGGTGCGGCCCAATTAGATTTAATCGTTTGTGAGATGACAAAGGCGTGGGACCGTGCTTCCACAGTAACATGAATACAACAACGTGTTAATATAGTTGAGCTTGCGCGGTGCGGCCCAATTAGATTTAATCGTTTGTGAGATGACAAAGGCGTGGGACCGTGCTTCCACAGTAACATGAATACAACAACGTGTTAATATAGTTGAGCTTGCGCGGTGCGGCCCAATTAGATTTAATCGTTTGTGAGATGACAAAGGCGTGGGACCGTGCTTCCACGGTAACATGAATACAACAAGGTGTTAATATAGTTTGAGCTTGCGCGGTGCGGCCCAATTAGATTTAATCGTTTGTGAGATGACAAAGGCGTGGGACCGTGCTTCCACAGTAAACATGAATACAACAACGTGTTAATATAGTTGAGCTTGCGCGGTGCGGCCCAATTAGATTTAATCGTTTGTGAGATGACAAAGGCGTGGGACCGTGCTTCCACAGTAACATGAATACAACAACGTGTTAATATAGTTGAGCTTGCGCGGTGCGGCCCAATTAGATTTAATCGTTTGTGAGATGACAAAGGCGTGGGACCGTGCTTCCACGGTAACATGAATACAACAAGGTGTTAATATAGTTGAGCTTGCGCGGTGCGGCCCAATTAGATTTAATAGTTTGTGAGATTACAAAGGCGTGAGACCGTGTTTTCACGTTAACATGAATGTAACAGCATGTTAATATATTTCAGCTCGCGTGGTCCGGAGCTGTGAGATTTAATTATTGGTGAGGTGACAAAGGCGAGGGAGTTTATTTCCACATCCTGTACGTACTTCGACTGTAGTAGCGAATATTGATAATTTATATCCATTTTTTGTTTGTGGTAATTAATATATAAACCTATGTTTGTATTTTCCCGATCTGGGCAACAAGGCTAACTCAGCTACGGCCTCGGAAATAATATTCAATAGAACCAGAAATACCAATATACGCGCAAAACCTGATATAAGACCCATTCGCAATTTCCCTTAGACTCTGATCCTTTTAACTATGAACTTTCAAATAATAACAACCATACTATTACTAAGTGCAAAGCCGTGGCTAATAGCTAGTTACTTGCACAAACATTATATTATAATAGTTGGACGAGTTATATGAAACAGACAAAACGGTATTCAGAAACATTTGGAGCACTAAACAAAGCCAGCCACTACAGTTGTCGGGACTCACATTTTTCACAACAAAACAAAGCACAGCACGGTATTGTTATTGTATATCATGTGAATGTGAAAATACTCTCCCGTGGCTATGTCACCTCACCAAGGCGTATCTTGTTGTGTCGCACCGCGCGAGCTGAGAGTTAATTGTTTACGTCTCGGGTTCACACGGAATTGTCGTTACAATTGATATTTGTCTCCAAGCTTAGCTGTTGAATTGTATATTTACAATGTGACGTAAGTACGTGATATTATATACTTGTTAGTGTAATGGAACCGGCCATTGTAGTCCGTACAGGAATATTTAGAATTGAGAATTGCCGTTTGTCTCTCAGCTTGACTGTCGAGTATATTTACTATTAAATGTAAGAATGTGATATTAAACCCGTATTAAAATAACGAAACTGGCCATTGTGATTCGTAAAGGAATAGGTTGAAGTTAAAACTGAGATTTGTATCCCAACTTGACTGCTGAATTGTACATTTACTATGTGATGTAAGAATATGATATTCAAACCTAATTGATTCAGTGGAGTTGGCGTGTTATTAAACTACATAAAGAATTATCTCAATATTTTAATAGAATAAAAATATTAACAGGTTTTAATAACAGTTAAGTATTAACAGTTCTATTTTAAGAAACAAAATTATATTTTTAGCAATTTCCCAATTCTGAATAAAATATTAATGTCTAATTTTATATTAACAATATATTTCTTATTGATATCGCGAAAAATATGTAATAATAATATGTAATTAATAATGTATTTTATATAATTTATAAATGCGAAAGTGCCTTTGTTTTGTTTTCACGCGTAAAATACTCAATATCGAAATTTGACGTAACCTTTGTTACGCATCCAGCGATAGGTATAGGCCTATTCATATTTCTAAAAATCCTCCGGCTACGTCCCGCCAGTCTTTACAGTTGCGAAAGATCCCATCCTGGTCTCTAAAGCTGTGTAATATTAATATTCTAGAACATGTCAGATGTAATCAACTATTCTGTGTAAACATTGTAGTATGACAGCAGGACAACATGTTTATTTAATTTAGCCACTACTTAAACTATAATATTTATGCTTCTTAATCAAAATTTTACTGCCACTAAACTCACATACTGAACTAACTACTAAAATGTATGTATAGTTTTTTCATCATAACAACAAGGCAAACTTAACTATGGCTAGATATAAATAGAGATATCTTAAAGAAAAGAAGATTGCAAGAAAACGTAACTCGACCCATTTTTGAGAGAAGCAATTTTCTGGTATATATTTTCTTGGTCGGTACAATAAAGTAAACTTGATGGTACAAGCAGACTGGTAAGCTGAAATATTGCCCTTGATGTCGGTATTGTGTACCATCTCCGCTACAAGCAAACTAGTAGGCTGATATATTGCCATTGATGTAGGTATTGTGTACCATCTCTGCTGCAAGCAGACTGGTAGGCTGAGATATTGCCCTTGATGTAGGTATTGTGTACCATCTCTGCTGCAAGCAGACTGGTAGGCTGAGATATTGCCCTTAATGTAGGTATTGTGTACCATCTCTGCTACAAGCAGACTGCTAGGCTGAGATATTGCCCTTAAAGTAGGTATTGTGTACCATATCTGCTTCAAGGAGACTGGTAGGCTGAGATATTGCCCTTAAAGTAGGTATTGTGTACCATCTCTGCTACAAGCAGACTGGTAGGCTGAGATATTGCCCTCGATGTAGGTATTGTGTACCATCTCAGTACACTGTCTAGAATCTGTCAGTAGTGCTAATAGTAGGTTAGGGTTGAATCTAAGCTTGTGTCATCTGCTGCAATTTCCCTTAAACGACCAAATGTTATTAATAAAAAACCAGTCACAGCCAATACTAGAGTTAGCGAAAAATTTTAAATACTCAACAACTACTGGCCTGACAATAACACGAAGTTAGTGAGTGAGGGTCAAGGTAATAAATGTTATAAGTGAGACGATATTTCAAAGTAAAGCGATTTCATATCGCCCGGTTTGCCAACCTCGAGACCTTATCATAACTTATCTACTTTATGTGTGGGAATCTTTTACTAAGCTTTATCCAGTAAAAGTTAGAAATCGTTGCATGGGAAATTTTGTTTAAAGAATAATTTATGTAGGCTTATAATATAATCTTTTAAGAATTACTTTGAACTCAGAAAAATAGACTATTACAGTAAAAGATACTTGTAAAACGAATGTATCTTTGTATAAGATTTCTATTTAACAGATAATATATATATATATATATATATATTATATAATATATATATATATATATATATATATATATATATATATATACATTAAAAAAATAAAAACCAATCAAGAGTCAGTGTAACCGGACATCAATATTTTTCCCACACCAACTTCGTACATCATGTTTTTCATTTAAACTAATTCAAGTTTTAAACGAATTTTTATTCGTCTATTTAAGTATATAAAAGACGATAATTTAAGAAAGTATTGAATTATAGCAACGAAAATGTAAAATTTTTTATTAATCGAGCACTATTATTTCTTTTGTGTCCATTTTCGTGATGAAGCATTTAAAGTTGGGGGATTGAGAAAAAAACTAAAAAATTGCAGTCCAAAGATTATTCCATTTCTTTGTTAATTTGTTTCTTAAAAATAAGACTACACGACTGTTATTTAGCGTACAAGTAAGTTTTAATTCATCGTCGTTTTCTTAAATTTCATTTATCAACTGTACTTTTCCTGAATAACACACGAAACATTGCATTTATTGTTCACACTATTGTAATATTACGGGCGTAAAAAATAAGAGTATAAATTTTTAAGCTTTAAATAACCATAAAAAATTAATCATAAAGAATATATTAATGGCTTTAATATTAATGTAATTAATGGAAGGTTTTCCCATAACTCTTCCTTGTGTAAGGTCTCAGAGAACACACATCCATAACCCAAATGTAAAATTATTCCAATTAGCCTAGAGATAACTCATGATTGGAAACAACGTCCAGTCATCAAACCAAGGAGACTGTTGCAATATGACCGTATTATACAAAGCTCTTTCATGAACTATACCTAATGTTGAAGAAAATAGCAAGAAACTAATGATTTCCAAAGATGGAAAGACAGGATCGTACTACAAAGATAATGCATTATATTACATAAGCGGTTGTATTGTAGAAATTGAGCTCCCAAAACTAAATTTGAACAATGTTTTAAATTATTTACCAATGACAAATGTAATTTAAATAGCCACACATCCTTCACTGAGTTTTTCTGCAGAGAAAAATTAGTACGAACTTCCTCAGACGTAATGAACGTTGTTAAAGTTATGAACAACAAACTTAGCTTAAGTGTAAATGCTCGAAGCAAACTTAATACATACACAATTATTTTCGAAGCTTGTAAGTCATTAGCAGAAAATGTTTACAGCCCTATAATTATCTAATGAGAATTTTGGCGAAGATGCCCTTGGAGTTTAATTACTAACTTCTACTTGTTATTTGTTTTTAAAAACTATTGGTTTTTTCATAATATAGGAAGAAAAATTAGCAACTGTGAAATCAGAATTTGGTATTCTAGGTTAAAATAAAACAAAATCATACCAGATCGTATGCGTGTCATACGACTATGGTATGTTTAAAATAAATATTTAACCTAGATTGTAATTGTGTTATTCACATAAAAAAGAGATCAGATTACACATCTGGAAACGTAGTGTTACTGATATTTTGCATCACTAAAAGATGGAAGATGTCCGGAAACTCTTTTTTAATTAAACAATATAACGATTGCAACACACTGAACCCAATGGGCCGTTAAAACACCTTAGCTGAGTTGAGCTCTGAGGCCATATATTCTGATAGTTATTGTGTCCACATTAAGTGTTTTAGCATAGATTAGATGATAGTCACCAGCTGTTTGATGTGGCAAACGAAATTTTCTGAGGCAATTAAATCAACCCTTTTAATCTACATAATTCTAAGTTAATGAATCACTAAATGTGTTGCTAAGCGCTAATATCCAGAACAGATGAACCAATTCGGGTAATTCTTTAGTGCAATATTCGTTTCAGTCCGAGCAGGGTGTTATAAAGGGAAAATTCTTTGAATGTTTTTTAATTTTTAAAATATAATGATAAAGTTATTCCCTACCCGAATAGGAATTATTTTTCAAATTGTACTTATATATTTCACTACCGAGAAACACAAAAATACTGATTTGATTTCTATCCTTGTAGTTGACATTCATATTAGTGTCTCATATACAAAACAAGCCTACGCAAGGATACCACTTTACTTTAGCTGTATTATTAATAATGGAGCACTACTAAAATTCCTTCTCATATTTTGGTAACACATTAAAAAAATTTGGATTAAACTTTCAATAACTTCAAATACAAACTTATCCAGTCCTCTTAAATATTGCAATAAGCAAATGGAAGACACTGAAAAGCGATGTAATGAACAGTAACATACCACCGGCTTCAATAGGTAGCGTGTCTAAGAATAGAGTCGTGCTCTTTGTGTCTCTCCTCTCATATTTATCATGGCTCTCTTGCTCATCATTAACTGTTCATATTCTCGACAAATCTGCATAAAAACAATCTCTATCATTGTTATCAATTGTGTTTTTCATACGAAAAATTCATAACCTTGAAGGTATATTATAACTACATATATAACATGTATATTATAACAATATTCATAACTACAATATTTTTAATAAATAATAAACTAAAAAATGAATGTAAAGCAAACACCATTGGTGTCTAAAGCGAGGTGGTCAATTTCGTAAACACAAAAGCTATTATGTTAATAACATGCAGTTTCCACGGGTTCAGACTCAATTTTGTTTGCAGAAGAGGAACGCTATGGCTTACCAAACAATATAAATGATGGTCACTGAAAGATGTTCCAACCTCCTGATATATTTTAGATTAAAATTTAAATTAAACAATTAAACTATTTTAAGTGCAGAGAAATCCTAAGTCTAAAGGGAGGCTAAAGTCAAAGTCATTAGGTTATGATGTATTCAATCATAACACGTTACTATAGTTGATTAAAATCCGAATAAAAACAAACCCAAACAAAGATTAGCTCCTGCAGCTAACACAACATTTGTATAGTGTAAGTGACTTTGACAGATGAGTAACAAAAACATTTACTAACACCTGTCTAATTTCTATTCACCCTGCATAATCTGTTACACTTATTATTGTTGACTTTTACACATATACTATCTGCTGACTATGACAAGTCCATAAATATAACGGAATGTTAAGTAAGTTTTCAAGGCCAGCGAGGCGTAGCCCTTAGGGTTTCGAAATAGGATTTGCTTATATATATAATATATATATATATATATATATATATATATATATGTACACACACACATATATATATATATATATATGTATACACATATATATATATATATATATATATATATATATATATATATATATATATATATATAGTCCCTAAGAGTGTCAATGTACAATTTAAGTACAAGCGGTCCAGTAGTGATTGAGTCAGTCCAGTTAGTCAGTTAGTCCAGTAATACGTGATTGAGTCACAAAAAAATAAAAAAATAAATTGCAATTAGATTTTTAGTCTAAAATGACATATCTGCCAAAATTATGAAAAACTGTTATTTTGATAGAATAACATGTTCGACCCAGGCAGAGTTTAAAAATAAATAAATGCATTTGTAAATTAAACTAATTTTAATATTTAACTCAAAGATCAAATGTATAGTTTTTTAATAAAGTGGATATATTTATTAAGTGGTTGTCATCTTTCTCTTCTTCCCTCACCCCCTCCTCACAACCGTCTCCCTGTAATAAACAACTTTCTGAAACCAAAGTTCTTGTCGGTGTTGACGTAGCTAACCATAAAGTTGTAAGTCGTGTCTTTCTATATTGTCAAACTATTAAACTACTGTACCTTAATAATGTAGCAGTAATATAGGAAGTTTACCTACTGTCAAATAAATGTCTAGACTACATGAAGTTAAACCATTTATATTACATGAACAACAAACACATAAATTACATTTTGTATTATTTAAACATTCAATAAAACCAAGGGTAATTAATTTAAACCTCTAGTATATTGCAATAACATCGAATAGTTGTCATACGTGAAATCTCAAGATTTTTTGACCAAGATTGAAAATATAGTAAGAAACTAAAATACATATTTTCAATTAAGGGGTCAATACTACAATTTAGTAGCATACATTTTATCATGATTGCATGTACTGTATTATGATGTATTATGAAGGGTTCAACCCAAGTCATACAATGATCTTTCGACCAACAATGATGTACAGAGTTCCACTCTTCTATTGGCCCCTTCTCGTGTTTTCTTGAATTCTTTCCTATAGTGCTTATGTGTGTTGTAAGACATAGGTGGAAACCGTGAAAATGTATTTGTCTTATTTCCTTATATTCTGATTACGCTGTTTTAAAAGGGATGCATTTGAGGCTTTATTTTGGCTATGGTGACAGAATTCACTATGCAAGAACTCATGTACCAGATGTACTGAACGGCTTTTAGACCTTAGTATATATTACGGTTTAAACAATTGGGCTTTTCTTCTAACATAACATTTTTAATTTCTACATTGTGAAAAGTTTGTGAAGAAAACTAGTGATTATAATAAGAAGATCATCATAACATTTTTTTAGTGGTAGGAACTATTGGAACGTCTAAAAAAAACTCAGCCCGTTATTATGGTGTTTGAAGATATTTTCTAATTTTCAAAATAGTCATCTTGAAAACTACATATCCAAGACTATACAAAATGCTGCACATTTTATACTGGGGTGTCAAAGTTTTAGATTTGAGGTGAAATTATGACACAATTTAAGATTTCAATTTATTGCGATTTTCAAAGTTCCCAAATAGACTGCCTCTCAGATAATCATGGCCGTTGTTTTCATTGTTATTTACTTGTATCGAAAATTTGCAACTAACTTAAACAGTTCTTTTCTGTAATCATTAAACGGTACCACAGTTCTAATTATTTATGCTGAATCGCGGTAGGAAGTAGGATCTTGTTAACTAGACGCGGTGCGTGGACATTGTTTGTTCAGTTAAACCGGTCAATCAGCTGATCGAGCTACGGTGATACGTTCCGACCCGGCTCGCTGGAGAGAGGGAGGGAGTCAGTCGAGTCTTGGAGTTTCCACGAGAAGGTGTACAGGTCCAGTTAAGAAGCTGAAGTTCTTTCTCTAACCCTATAGTTGGGATTTAGAGTAATTATTTTATCGCGTGTAAATTCAATTTCAAGTATTTAATTTCATTAGTGCGTTTTAGTTTCCGATCTGCCTTCGTAATCTTCAAAGTAGTAAGTCCCGTACCAGCGTATAGTTAATATATTTTATTTTTATAATACTGTAATTAAAATTTCTAAAGTTTCCCATATTTCAGAGTCTGAAAATTTAATTAAATTTTTTTTAAGTATTGTGAATTAAATTTTGGTGATAAAGTAAATATCAAGTTTTGTGTTATATTAATTTTGAGTATTTTGAGAAGAGAACTTTTATTTTGTTTTGTTAATTTAAAACCATTTTTGGAGAAGTATACATTTTTAGTTTAATTTAAATTTTAATTCCTTTTTATCAGACTCTTAATTAGATTTGTTCGATTGAGTGACATTTTGAAGAAAATCGAATCACAAGTTTTTAAACTTTGTTAACTTTTTGGTGAACTTAAATTTCGGAATAAATCAAGTATTTCCGAAAAGTTGTTATAATTTATAAAGTATTAGCTCCATACAAATTCGATATATGTACTATAATAACGGTACAAAACTAAACAACTGGACATTACGACATTAAAGATCACCCTATGCACTGAGTCATAGTATAGCCTTTGGTACAGTATACATTTAACACCTTGTTATAATAAATATAATTATATAAAAAAATTGGTTGTATATACTATTAATACTCCAAAATGTTTAGAAATATTTTCTCAGCTATGTGCACCACACCTGTGTGTGAGAGCATGATTCCTATTTTTTAATTTGATTATCTTACAGAAATGTAATTTTTAGAAAAGGTCTTGATAACAAACACATAAAAGACAAAATTACAAGAAGTCAACAAAAAGTACTAATAAAGTAAGGATTGTGGTACTCAAGAAGAATACAGCATAAAATTATAAAAGTAAGGCAATAAATAAACACGTTATCGGTGGATGTAGGCAGGCAAGATAGGAAGCAGCAATTCTTTATTTACAAGTATTTCCTGAGAAAAAAATATTTTATCTGATAATTAGGATATTTATTAGGAAACAAAAAGCAAACAATTGGTAACATTACTCTTCAAGATGGCCGCACTATTGAAAGTGAGGATGTTATAGCAAATGAATTTAACAACTATTTTTCGAGCACCAAATTTATTTATCAGAATCTAGGCCAAAGTAACGAAACGTTAACTAATTTACAAAGACAAAATCAATCTATGTTTCTTTTTCCTGTAGACAAAGATGAAGTGGAAAGTACAATTCGAAGTATTCAGAACAAAAAGTTTCCGGCTTTGATAGCATTAATGTAATTCTTTTAAAGAAAATAAATCATGTTATTTCTGAACCCTTAGCCAAACTAATCAATATAAGCTTTGCTACCAGAGTGTTCCCTACGGTTTTAAAGAAATCAATAGTTGTGCCAATTTTCAAGGGCGGAAATCCAGAATTGTTAGAGCAGTATAGGCCAATCACACTGCTCTCAGTTTTCTCGAAACTGCTAGAAAAACTTATGAGAACAAGATTTCTAAGTTTTCTTTATTCAAAAATTTTTTTTTCTAACAATCAATTCGGTTTTAAAAAAGGTAAAAGTACAGAGGACGCGATTGAAAAACTTATGCATATGGTTTATACAAAATTAAAATTCTGGCAAAAAAGTAACAGGCTTATTTATTGATTTCAGAAAAGCGTTTGACTTAGTCCGTCATGATTATCTTTTTAACAATACTAGAAGTAACCGGCATTAGAGGCCCTACACTAAATTGGTTTCTAACTTTTCTTCAAAATAGAGAACAACAAGTTCGGATACGCAACGTTTTGAGTGACATAAATTTAGTAAATATCGGCGTTCCTAAAGGCTCAGTTCTATCGGCAGATCTCTTTTCCTTATTTATTAATGATCTCTTATTAGAAAAGTTTCGTGGAGAAATCATAGCATTTGCCGATGATATTGCATTCTTGTATTCGTCTGAAAACTGGGCTACAATTAAAGAGTCGATAATTCATGACTTAGCTTTACTGAACAATTGGTGTTACAGGAATGCAATGGTAATAAATGCATAAAAAACAAAAATTTTAAACTTTGAATTGACTGGTTTTGAATTTGATTATGAGTTTAAGTACCACAACAATTGTTTCGGTGTACAAAATTGTACCTGCGAAGTTATTCAACAAACACCCGAAATTAAATACCTTGGAATTTTAATTGACAACAAAATAACGTGGAAAAGTCATATAAATAAATTACACGCCGAAATCAGGAAATCAATTCGAACATTCTATTTCTTAAGAAATATCTGTGACATAACTTGCTTAAGATCACTGTATTACGCGTTGATAAACTCCCGCCTTCAGTATGGGCTGCAGTTTTGGGGTGGCGCTTATGATAACTTAATTAATAAACTTTTTGTGACCCAAAAACACTTTGTTAGAATTATGCTTTTTAAAAAACAGCGTGAACATACTGACTATCTTTTCAAACATCTGCAAATTTTACCTATAAAAAACCTTTTTGTGTTTAAAGTTCTTCAAGCATTTTTCAAAAAGAGCGGCAACAGTGGAACTGAAAATTTGTTTTATTCATCTCGAAGCACAGTCCGCCGTTTTTTTTGTTAGACCAAAGGTAAACAGATCATTCTTTGTAAAAACATTTGTATACTTAGGTCCAAATGCTTCAATCTTTTACCTGATAATATAAAACAAATTACTAGTTTTAAATTGTTTTCCAAAAAGGTTAAAATTTGGCTCAATAATATTGACGATTTAGGCATTTTACTGTCTATTGTTTCCTAACTTTGACTGTCTAGTTTACGATCTAATTTAGTATTAATCTATATTGTTATAAATTTTGTATATCTTTAATGTCATGCTCTTCAATTATTTTCTCTTTAACGGTGATATAACTGTAAAATAGGTGCAATTATTAAATATGAATTTTTTCGTTCTCTTACATACTTATTTTTATTATTATTAGTTGGTATGCGCTACAGAAGCCGAAAAAATAAAATGTTAATTTATTACGGAAGACTACTAATTTAAGTTGTAATTATGTTATAATTAAATTACCAAAATAACCACCGAATACTGGCAAATGGTGGTTATTTGCCTTTTACAAGTTGTCATCTTATTATGTAATATAATGAAAAAGATGGAAATAAATATATTCTATTCTATTCTATTCTAATTTATAGGAAATTTTCTCCTGATAGCAGTGGTTTCCTTGGCAATTCCTTGCTAAAAACAGAAGAAAGATTTCCATATTGTTCCATCAAATACCATACTACATTTATCTGGAGTTTATGACTGAATTGTAAATATAATTAAAGCTTGGCTTACCACTATACCAATAAGTATGGTGGTAAAAAAATATGACTGCAATAACAACCCACTTTTGTTAGATATTTTATAAAAAAACTCTCTTACTGAGAAGTTTGTTTTTATGAATTCAATATTTTCAACAATTCATTGTATAAAATTATGAAGTACTTTTTAAAAAGAATTGTTGTTCGTTGCTCAAACTGAAAGATATACTCTTAGGATTTTATAAATGTAGACCTTTCCTAATTGCTTTTAGATCGTTGAAAACCTCAATTAAATATTTGTCAAGGGAATACTAATAGTACGGGAGCTAGCAACGTTTCTAAAATAAGAATTTCAGGTCAGCTGAAATTTTGATATGCTGTCTTTCTTGCTCTTTCGGTTGGAGTCCGGGCTATCTGGCTGGCGGTAGTGGTTGCGTTTATTAATGCGCATCTTACCTGCACAGGTAAAAATCCTGGAGCGCTTCGGCAAATGGACAACATGGCGTCAGTCTAAAGTCACATGTGTTTCTGTAATTAAAAAAAAGCACTTCAAACTGTCTCTCTCAAACCACCTGTCTTATTTATTTCAGTAGGCAGTTCAATGTCACGGTACTTCAATTTATATTCTAAACGTATATTCAAAACTTCCTGGCACTTTTTCAGTTTATCAACCACGAAAAGAATGATTTTATCTTTATGTCCTTTACAGAAACACGTTTCATTTTACCACTGGCGATTGTAGCGAAATTAATAAATAAACATCGCAAATAACACAAACACAAAACAAACATGTGACTTTAGACTGACGCCATGTTGTCCATTTGCCGAAGCGCTCCAGGATTTTTACCTGTGCAGGTAAGATGCGCATTAATAAACGCAACCACTACCGCCAGCCAGATAGCCCGGACTTCAACCGAAAGAGCAAGAAAGACAGCATATCAAAATTTCAGCTGACCTGAAATTCTCTCTCGAAAACGTTGCTAGCTCCTATACTATAATACCGAGTTTGAAAACATTTGATTTGAAAATACGACTGTAAATAATGTATATGCGCATGTGAAAACATATACACCTAAACACACACATACAAGTAACCACATATACGGTGATTAGAGACAGGATTCAGCATAAATTTCAAATCCCCCTCCAAGGCTCGAATGATACTTCGTCTGTGAACTCAGTAAATTGTTTCATAATGGAATTGTGTAATTAGTGAACTATAACATATTTTAAAATATACTTTCTACAATCTGTTTTGAATAATCAAAATAAAAACCAAACAAATATGTAAAAACTAAGTTTATAAATACCACACAGCTGTGTAATTTAACAAACTGTACGAGAGCTTATAACACAGTGTTTGTTTTTCACATCTAGCCCATGTATAAATATTAGCTTTTTGTTCACTTAATCCCCCAACACGGGTTTTTTTTTATTCTGTATGGTGCCGATATATAAGTTATTTATGTTTCAAAACAAAGGCTGGATTTTCTCTGTTGTGTTACATTACAGCAAAGCGATCTGTTGTATTCAATAACTTGTTCAATTTATCTTCTGTAACTGTGAAAGAGGATTGAAACATCATAAAAACTTATTGATGTTCTATATAACGAATATTTTAAAATATATATGGAAAAGTTGAACAATATAAAACAATTTGGTAGAAACAATAGAATTGTTTGTAAGCAATATCCACGGATACGCGCCTTTATTTAAATGCTATTTTATTAAAAGTTGCAATTTAAATAATACAATTTTTTTTTTATTCCAGGGATTCTCTATTGATATTAAATATACTGAAACACGTAGTTGTTTACTCTCTTGTTTTTGAAATGACTGTGAAATAATAATTTTTAATATTGTATATATTCTATTATTAAGTTTATATTGCATAAATTACTGTCGAAAAGTATTTGTCATAAAATGGTAAGCTAACCATAAACGCCATACTTAGGATTGTGTATGGTAAGCCGTTGAAATATTTTCCGTATTCATCTGTTATTTTGTAAATAATAAATTTACACACGTTAATATTGAGTGAGATTAAAGTATGGTATTTCCCCCCCTAAATTTGGAAAAAAATTTTGCCTTAGTTCCTTATCATAATTAAAAAAATAAATATAAATACTCGTATGTTTAAATAATTATTATTAATACTTTTACAACTATTACACCTACGTACAGTTATTTCTAATTTAAGTATACTCACCACCCTTACCAATTAAATTTCTACGGGTTAAAACAATCCAGTATCTATTATTCCTCTAATACAGTAAGGCATACCTACGGTTCAGTTACATGCTTGGCGGTCGTAGATTGCTGTGGAGATATCTCTGATCGTCCAATCTCATACTTACGTTTGTACACATATTAAGACAGATATTGTACCTCAGAAACGCTACCTCACAGATTGAATAAATATAAATATATATATATATATATATATATATATATATATATATATATATATATATATATATATATACGTCTTACCCCGATACTATCGAATGTCTGCTTGACAATCATTGCTTACAGTTGAGTTCTTTATCACCACGTTGAAGTATGATTGTTTTCAGAATTGAGGAAGTCAGAGGTTAAACCATCAATGGTGATATCCTATATCCTAATATGGCTACTGCCTTACAACGTAATTGCTAATATTCTAAGAGTACATGACGGTAGCGAAGGTGTTTTTAGTGGTGTACGTTTTGTAAGCTGAGGCCGTTAACGCCTTTAGTGCGCCGTTAAATCCACGCGGCCTGCCTGTGCTTTGTCAAAAACGTTTATGTGGTGAGTGACGGGGTGGGGGGTGCCATTCATGGTGCAAACAAATCGTATATCAGCTGCTGTCTTGGCCGGAACCGGGCTGCCACCTAACGGAGACGGATTTTATGATTTCACATTCAGGGTTTTAAGGGTTGCAGACAGTACAAGTACTATGCTGACATTAAAGTCATATTTTACATCACTATAACACAGTACAGTATGACATTCCCTTAATAATAATAACAATCTGTTCCTGAATGAGACCTCCCTCTCTCATTGACTACAAACCCACGCGTTTTTACATTTACCCTTCCTAGTACTCCAGAGTAACCTTCAGATCATACACTTCCCTCAATCATTAAATATCTCTTACCCTGAATTATCACAGTTCGCAGACTATTTATTGACACATATTTACCTTATAAAGTAAAACTAGTTATTATAATTTTCCACTTTCCGGAGATATCTTCAGGCATAATTTGTTATCGACCAAACATATGGACGTGTGACATCAACGACCAATGAGAGTACTCGGTTCTGGTGACGTGGACGTGACCAAAGTACCAGGCGTAGCTGAATGATGGAGAACAATCAATCATCTGTGAAATCTTTAAGAAATGCACGGAGTCGCGTCTGCCCAGGAGGTACAGCGCGATTTGATTCGGGACATTTGAAACAAATTAAATTACTAACCTCAGGTATTAATATTTTAGTAAACTAAAGTAATTAAATAGTGAGTTTTGGTATGGTCTAAAGTTTAAAATATGAGCGTGTTCGTATTATGCACAAGGAAAATCACAAGTCAAATTATGTGACCTCGAGTAATAATATTTTTGTAAACTAAAGTAATTAAATAGTGACTTTTTCTATGGCCTAAAGGATCACATAGGTTGGTCTTAGTATTATTCAGAAGGAAAACAATTATGAATTCAAAGATCTTATACACCTTAGAGTGTCGATTTTCTTGTTATTGTTTGTATTAAATACGATCCATAATTCAATAATGTAATAGATGGAACAGCAATGTATTTATAATTTAATTAAATGAAGATTATCCTTTCATTATTAATATTATAAATACATTTTGTGAAAGGTGAGATTATTAATTTGAGGTTTAGAAATATATTTCCATAATCTGCTTATTATTTCAAATATAATCCTTTTGTAAAATTATAGCTCAGGCAGATTTTAGTTACGTTACGTATTTATGTAATCAGTCATATGCCAGATTTTCAGAGCGTCTCTCTACTATCTTTATGAAAAATACCTCATTTTAGATCGCTCTGTAGTACTAGAACTAATATTTTCCAGAAATGGTACACTCATTTCAGATTATTCTTAACCAATTCATTTACACGTACAGTTCTAAACTAAAAAAACCAAATAATAGTTAGAAACCTTAACAAGGATCAAGTGAACGATGATTGAGCTAATACGTATAATAAGTGACACGATATTTCAACGTAAAGCTATTTCATGTCGGCCATTTGTCAACCTCGAGACCTTATCATACATTATATATTTCAATTGTGTCAGTACTTTACCGATATTAACTCAGTAAACCGAAAAGTTACTATATGCAAACATTTATTGAACAGATAATAAAAATTTATATGTTTAAAAACGATATTTTTTACCTATTATTTTGTAACACTCGGTAGGACAACAGAATTTTGGATCTTATTACTTATACATTCACGGCCGGTGTCTTGAATACATAGTAATTTCTCTGGTTTACAGTGTGTTTCAAAATATATGCACACGGAAGGGATTTTGGAAATTATAAGAGGTACAGCAAAGATGAAATATACAGTTGGGCGTAATAACAACACCAACAAATCAATGAGTTCAAGATTATTGGTTACGTCATTTACTCGAATTGCTAGGAAAATTAAAAATACTCGATGCACTACATTTTTTTAAAAATTTTCAATATTTAACAGCTCTCTTATTATGACCTGTATTGGAACTTTCTTACAAAAAATCCACGTTAAATTTTCTATAGTTTAAATATTATAATGAAAGAATTTCTAAGTCCAGCAACCCAGAGGCGTAGGATTCGAGTTCATTTTTTTATTGCAACAACTCTTTTCACTTAATCATAAGAAAGTGGACATTTTACACTTTTAGAATACCATATAATATATTATGTTATACTTTCATCGTAGGTTTCATAAAATAATTCATAAAACTCCATTTGTATAAGATTGTGTGAAGGAAATTTTTATTCCACTGCAGTTCGCAAAACTAAATGATACTTTACTGAACATAGTGTTGGAATCAGCTGTTTAGTAATACACATAAACATAAACAAACAATATAATACGCATTATAATACGCATTTATAATATTAGTGGGATTTTGGTGATACAGAATAATGAAAGAATAACCTTAACGTGCATAAGTATTAAAGTTATTAATAATTTATACAATAATAATTGCATAGATACTGAATTATTAGTCGTAGTAAATGCTCATTGTATGCAGGGTGTCAATGTATTAGTATTTCCGTACAGAATTATAATATCTATCACATCATATCAAAAATGTATATATAGCACAAAACATAATATTTTTAGTAGGACAATGGCGTTGTTAATAAGTATTACTATTGATTATGTACATACATCAATTAGTGATGTAATATTTTAGAACAGAACTTCTAATAACTATGGGTCAAATGGTTGATTTCACGTTCTGAGCTAGTCAAAAAGTTGGAGCCAATATTCTCTGCCTGCACAAGCGCTCTCCATCAGCTGCCAAAACCTTCACTTCACTGACTCTGCTGATTGAGGTTAGCTCGACGTGAACCCTTCCTTCTTTAAAAAAATATTCACAAAATATAATATTTAGATGCCTTAATGTGGATTGTTCTAACTTGTCCATATTTATAAAATGTGGTCGGTAAATAACTGTATCTCAATTTTATTCTTATTCTCATTTTATAGTATACCTAGGGGAATAAGTAAGTCCTATACGTTATGAAAGTGGTTTCCGTATCGTATTCCAACCATTAGTTCTCGTGGTAGCTGAGGTAATTTCTATCGGTGCAGAGTTATACTCAGTGTTCTTTACAAGAACGGATAACATTGGGTTCGATCATACGTAGAGTGCATAGGCGTGCGCAAGGTTCATAACTTAGAGGTGTCTGACGTACAGGGGGATTTATTGAATATCCCCAGCAAAAAGGGAGGTCCGGGGTGTCACCTCTGGAAAATTGTACTCAAAATTATGAATTTTGAACGTTTTTGACAATTGTTTTTTTAACATGGAACTCTTACAAACCACTGCAATACTTTACATGGGATATAGGTAATTATGTCTTAACAAATTTAATAAATATCGTTATTTGATAGTAAGCAAACATATTAAATTCAGGAGAAATCAATTTAAGACAAAATATGAGAATTAAATAAAAAGTTGTTTTTAAAATGTGGAAAATAACTTGCTGAAAAATTGCAATTGCATTAGCCTGTCTCAAGGAATCAATATTTAAAATTCCTCAATAATATTTGAGTAATAAACATTCACAGCGAGTTCTTGTTTAATGAACGGCAGCATCACAAAATCCAACCTCTCTTCCGTCATTGTTTATCCCAGCATTGTTTTAATAATGCTTATCTGTATTTTTTATATATATATATAATGGACCTAAATAACGGACCAAATAATAACAAAGTAAACTTTAAGTTTATTGTTTTGTTATGTTTGTCAATAACAAAACTAAACAATTCTAATTTAGACAATATTCTTATATAGTGTGGTGGACGACTGTTATGTTACCGTATTGTTAAATATGTCTGGTGATATTTTTGTTGTATCATAAGCAATAATTATAACATTTGACAGTACGACAAACAAGTTTCATGAAAGCTTCTTTTTTACATTGCTGAGTTTAAGACAGACCCACTTCCGGTATAAGAGTGGTTATTTCCGTTGGACAAATTGGTCTGTCTCAGCTCGAGACCATGTTATTCGAAAATCTCGGATTTATTTCTAATTATTTGAAAAAGAATGTTGAAATAGAAATTCATCAATCAGACTTGATATTATTTATGAAAAGTACTGTATGCATATTTGTATAGTTATTGGCGGGAGCACGGACTTGTGTGCCCACCAGGTGTCGCTGCCGGCTCTGCACTCTGCAGATATTGCGCTGATTGCCAATATCGGCGAAAATTGCTTTCGCGGCGCTAATAAATAACAATTTACTACCGTGACATCGAGACATTCCTTGAAACCATTTTATATTTATTGATTCTAAGCGAAGATATCCGTTATCACTTTTTGAGTGTGTTTGTCTTAAATGCGTTACAGATTACCTTGTCACTATTGTTATTTTTACTGTTGCTGTTTTTGAAACATTGTTAGGATTATTCTTGTTATATTATGTTATAGTTTATATGTTATTTCTGTTATTATGTTATTTCTATTGTTATAGTTTATTTGTTGTTGCGGTTTTCATGTTGGTATTGTAATAGTTTTAAAACATTTATATACATTTATTCTTGTTATATATCACGCCTTGCCATAGTTTATTATGTTAATATCATTATCAGCCTTTCACATGTTTTGTTGTAGTAATTCTTGTTTAGAGTTGTTATAAGTTAAGTATATGGATGTTAAATGTAAAAATGGAGAGTATTTGTATATGCCTTTATTAGGAAGATGTAAAACAGTTTACGATAACGTTGCTATTTGTTGACAGTTACTGATACACATTCGTGTATCTTTAAATATGTACGAAACTGTAATTTTGTAGTATAGTTTATATATATTTATTTAATTGAATTATATGTTACACAATTTATACATCATACGAGAAACAAAACAAGAAAAGTATTCCAAAACTCAAAAAATTAACATTTTGAAATAATAGACAACAATTAATTACTAGTGTGGTGTTTTGTTTCTTAAGTACATGTGTTAGAGTAATGTGCCTGAAAAATTGTCACAAAACATAGTTGATGTGATGTACTGAGCGTAACGGTGGTATGGTTGGAATGTTTTGCTCAGATTACATATCTCGAAACTGGTTTTTTATCACTGAACGGTGGAAAATTTCCGAAAATATTCCATTTGCTTTTTATTTGTAAAAGTCTCGTAACTAATCAGTATCTAGTACTTTCCTCTCCACCACCACATTTTAGTTCAGTTACCTCAATATTCATCCACTCCATTTGTATTAATTAGTCCCACTGTCACGTGACAGGCTTATTGTAATGACTGAGAGCACAGTCAACTTAAAACACTGTTAACTTATTATATTTGAATAATTGTGACTCTTCTATCCTTAATTATTATTAATAAATAAAATTAAGATTTGTTCCAAAGAGAATTACATATTGTCATTTATATGAGTAATAAATAATACCTGTATGTCGTTATCTTAGTAGAGCCTAAGTCCGTATTTCGGATACTATTGAAAAGTATTAGTAAAGTATGCAGGAGAGCAGAAACATAGAGGGAAGGCTTGTTCTCCCATTGGAAACTTGATTGAGTGTAAAAGTAAAGGAATGAGAATTATGCTAATAATGACTGTTAAAAAAATAGTGCGAAGAAATATAATTTCTTGATTACTTTGAATACAATCACTATAAAGGATATATTTAAACAATAGCAGCAAGAACTTTATCGAAGAGGCATTTTTGTGAATTAGAGTGACAACAATGAAAATATAAATATAATGAAAGGCCTCATCCAAAAATATAAATAATTTAGAAAAAGTATTGTTTTTATTAACATTTTGTAATATGAAAATAAAAGTTATATTATTAGTTTTAGAAAGTAAAACCTTTTTATTTATAACTTTGTTACAGTTTAAACAGTTTTATGTGTGTGTTGATTTGAATTTTAGTAACTCCCACTTAAACCAAGAACATGAATCTTAATTGAATGAGGTAGGCCAATATCATCTCCTGATCTTGCAAGAAAATTATGTGCATAGTAATAAAGATTTTGACGATGAAACTTTAATATCCGCTATTTTATGATCGTGTCCTGACTGAAAGCTTCTCAACTGCATCCATCAACGATGATATCAAACTTAAGTGTATATCAAAATTGATTGAATTACTCTCACTGAAAATACAGATTCCTTGTCTTATTAATATATTTACTTTAAAATATGAAGTAATACGAATTTCGTAACTCCACCTGCAGTTATGTATCTTATACATGTATATGTTCACAACCTGTAATGGCTAAAATAAATAAATATGATATATTTTTAGTAGAAACGTAATACAACATTAAGACACACTTAGTACATCAGGATTAATTACGTTATTTGGAACGTTGTATGTAAATGAAATTTTACCATTTATAGAAATTACATACATATATACAGATTATATTATATATATATATATATATATATATAATATATATATATATATATATATATATATATATATATAAAATTTTGCTTTGTAATAGTAACCAAACAGTTATAGGTGTATAGAAAAGGAACTTTTCGAGGAGCAAAAAACCACGGAAATTCAATAGGCGGTGTATCCATAATTTGCTGAAATTAAGTTTTGATGCTGTAATGTAACCGTTTATCACCTACTTTATCGTATTTCTTACATAAATTTGCAGATAAATATCGAGATAAAAATAGTTTTTTAAATAAACAAATTTAGCTATTCAAATGATTTCCTATTATAGGTAAACCGCTTACAAAAAGATACTGGGTAATTGTAGTTCACGCAGGGTGGGGTAATATACCCCTCCGCCGACGTGATGCCGCTCTCTCCCCATGTCCCCACCACTGCTCGGCACTCGGCCTGACCGGGCCACTGCCAATTAACGGCTAACCTCACATCAAACACTCTATGGCTACATTAGACTGTTTAATTAATATTTTACGCTTGTATTGGCCTACACACAAAAATACAATATACTATAAACAATATATAGATTAGGCAATAGCTGCAGTGTAAAATAAATGGTGTGAGCGATCCAGGCAGCTGAGACGCATTGAAAACAGAGACCACTGGAGGGGGGCCCTCCTGCATTTGGCTGCTCAGATATTTGCTTCTGCGCAGATTCCTTTGCGAGTGGTTTATCTATAGCAAAATATTGTAAAACAAATAGATTTCCCTAGTATATTATGCTGTTGGAAATATAAAATTATTTAAAATGTTTTGTGTTTAATAAAGTTACTATAACGCCAGTGGTTTATATGATATTTCATAAAACAAAAATGAAATGGCCGCCACTTTGAAAATATTAAAACTAATTCTAAAATATTTCCTGTTTACAAAGTTTTGTAGTAGTCGTTTAGATAACGAGAAAGAAAAAAAAATGTTTTAATAATAAAACAGAATGGATTATAACTGCTAAACGAAGTGGAGTTTGGAAAATAATTATTCTTTATTTTTAGCTTAGAATAAAACATGGAATCTTAACCCAACTAATCTTATTTATAGCCAGCACAACCTTTCGGTTACACCTTATGTTTGGTTTTTAAACTTACCAAATGCATGTAGCAATGGAATTGACGTTTATGCTCTCAACTTTACAAATAAAGCCTTCTCTTCAATATCAAACAATCATATGGGATTAAATAAGATTACAACCATTAGAAGAACTATATTTTGTTTTCAACTTCTTACAGTCCTAGAAAAGTTAAAATAGACAGGGATGTGTTTTAAACTCTCGGAAGACTAGTCACCAGAAATATTCTACAATAAGCACCGGAATATCTTAAAATGGCTGGAAGTAGACTTTTGGTCGAAGTGCACTTTTCTGATCTACATACAAACACAAACACACACACAATAGAAATGCTACTACGGCACCTTATACCGGAAGTACATTACAACGGCTGGAAGTAGACGCTGTTTGGCCAAATTATTTTTTTGATCGGGTCATCAATTCAAACGCACTAAGGTACAGGGAATAACTTAGACCGGAAGAAGATTACAAGGGCTAAAAAAAGTTTTTATTATAGTAATTTTTCACACTGATTATGTAGGCTACAGTATATATATTTTATCATGGAACAAGTAAAACTTCATAAAAGTATGTGAGTTATAAATTATTACAACCAGAAATGCATCTTCAGAAACAGTGAAAGTTTTAGTTAAATTTTGAGTCTCTTAAGAGTGTCTGAAATAATATATACTTTAAAATGTCTTCTTCGGATTCAATCCGGCCTCATCATATTATATCGTGAGGTTTTTAACTAAGATTTCTTAGTATTTTTCTACTCTGACCTAATACAGTTACAAATTTGGAACTATTCATTGAAATATTATGCAACGTTGGTCATGAAACTTATTCTGAAACGGAGAGAGAGATTGGAATATTTCCCAGTGATCAGAAATTATGTCACGAGTGCTAATTATGACATGTTAAAAGGAAATGTCTTGAGGAATATTTTTTCGAGCCGTGGGTAACTGCTAGTAAATAAATAAACAAGACACATTACATACGCATGATTTTCCTGTATAGAGAAGTCTTCTTTATTTTCCTGAAGGTAATGTGTACTGCCAGGGGTAAACAATATACGGGATATGGTGGAAATGAAAAGTTGATGAAATTTGTAACCGGGGAATAAATTAAATTATGGGAGTAACTTTGGTCATATTATAAATATCTCCTGTGGGTCACTCTGGGAAACTGAGATTAGAAAACTTGGGACTGCCTATATACAGTACGGAAGTGCTTGGTTATGAACTAAGTTTTACACTCTCAGTGTTTATTTTTGAGTTACTATCCCAATTCGTAACTAAAAAACAACACCTTTTTAATAATATTTGTATTAAAAGTAAATGTTCCTATTTCTATAGGGCGCAACTGTTGACTACAATTTAACTAATAAGGTGATTAACTCTAAAAGAAAAATCTTTTATGCTTCACACAACCTAAGGAATGGCGATTTGTGGACCAGTTATGATAATAATAATAATAATAATAAATTATTTATTGCGTTGAACATAAAAACAATGTTATAGCAATCGTCACGTATATCGAGCTAAATTTTTCATTCGTTCTACCATCGAAGTCCCTTCCATACATACAATTTTTGCGTTCACTCTCTCTCACGCATTCGAATTGATCCACCACTTCCCCGGTCAGTCAGCCAATTGAGAGGTCTCCCAATTGTGTGCCATAAACTCGTATATATTGTAGAACGCATGTGATTTCAATGTTGTTTTTAGACGAGCTTTGAATGCCTTCAGCATGGGGACACATTTAATCGAGTTCGGCAAGTTGTTGACAATTCGAATTCCTGCCTGAGAAGGTAAACGCTCGTGAGCTACCGTCCTGTGTCTTCCAGTTCGGTAGTCATCCCTGCCTCTAGTTGCATAAGAGTGTAAATCACTACCTCTTGTGTGTTCGCATTTGGATTTGAAAAAAAGACACGTTTCCAAGACGTAGAGGCAAGGTAATGTCAACAATTTTAGATTTTTGAAAGCTGGCCTGCACGACTCTCTCCATTGCAGTTTTGCAATTGCTCGAACTGCTTTTTTTTGAAGGATGAAAATTCTGGAAAAGTTTGCGGTTGTGTAACCTCCCCACAATGCCAATCCATAAGAAAGGTGTGGGTAGATCAGTCCATAATATGCCGTCATCAGTACCTGCGTTGGGCAGTATTCGGACAGTTTCCTCAAGACATAAATGCCTGAGGATAACTTTGAACAAACATAGTCTACATGAAAATTCCAAGTCAAACCTCGATCTAGGTGTATTCCAAGGAATTTCATTGAGTACACTTCAGTGATTTCAGATTCGTCTAACATGACTGTAGGACTATAATCTGAATCTGTTTGTCGCAAACTAAATTGAATGAATTTTGATTTCAAAGGATTTGTTTTGAGATTGAGCTCATTGAAATGTTGAACTACACTGTTGAGCTCAATGAACGTAATTTTTTCAAGGTCTTCTTGTGATTTTGAGTTGAGACAGAGAGTCGTGTCATCTGCGTACTGGACGAGTCGCCCTTGTTGTACCGATGAACCAACATCATTTACGTAGATCAAGAAGAGTAAAGGGCTAAGTATGGAGCCCTGAGGAACACCATAGCTCAGACCCTCCTCTCCCGATTTGACGCCTGAAATGCCTACAAATTGTGTTCGATCACTGAGATACGATTTGAGCCACTTGAGCGACACTCCTCGCATCCCGTAATACTCCAGTTTGCGAATGAGGATTTGATGGTCGACACAGTCAAACGCTTTTGATAAGTCAAGGAAAATACTCAAAGTATCTCATCGACCTACAGTTCCCTCTATTATCGCATTGACTAGACGCACGACTGCGTCTACCGTCGATCTACCACTTCGGAATCCGAACTGGTTTACAGACAGCAGATGGTGTTTGTCCAGAAAATTCACACAACGGGAAAGAAAGAGCTTCTCAAAAATTTTGCTGAAGACCGGCAATATCGATATGGGGCGGTAATTTTGAGTTGAAAGAGGGTCACCCTTCTTAAAAATCGGAGTGACTTTAGCGATTTTGAGAGAGGAAGGAAATGCTCCCGAGTGAAAAGAGAGGTTGATAAGGTGTTTGAGCGGGCCCAATAAATGCTTAGAGCATTGCTTTAGGAGCCATGTTGACACATAATTTGAGTCATTAGACCGTTTTGATGGGAAGCCTCGTATCACTCTAGCAATTTCCTCCTCTGATACCGGGACCAGAGCCATTGAAGCTATTGGACTCGGCACTGACATGTGAACCGGCTGCCTATATGGAGGACGATGTCCTAGTTCAGCTCCAACCGAGGAAAATAATTTATTGAACTCCTCAGCTACCCTTAAAGGATAATTAATGAGTTTATCTTTGATCTGTAGTTTAATTGGTTTATCAATTAATAAATTTTTATTGTTGATGAAGGCCCATGCAGTTTTTTGATACATTTTTCGACGTGAGCAACGCTTTGTTTACATCATAGGCTTTCGCAGCTTTGATAACTTTTCTATAAATTTGTTTGTACTTTTGAAAACATCTTTTGAACTCTTCGTTAACTGTGTGCTTGTTTATTTCCGAGAAAAATAAACAATTTTCTCTAGAAACCAGGATACCTTTGGTAATCCATGTGCACTTTCGTTTCTTAGGTCTTTGTTTGGTTTTCCTTAGAGGACAGCTCACGTCTAGATGAAAATTGAATGTTTGTTCAAATTTTTGAAATTGCAACTCAAGAGGATCCCTAGAATTCAGAAAGTTCCATCTTTCTTTTGCCAGCTGAAAGTTGAGCAATGCTATGTTTGTGGGCTTTGTATCTCTGAATGTTTTCTCTGATATGGGACCCCTTGGTGCCTCGTGACCATTGATGATGGCCTGTTGGCCATAGTGGTCTGAAATGGCTGTGTCGACCACCAAGACCTCAACGTCTGTCAAATCTGTGATGAAGTTGTCAATCGCGGTCGCTGAGTTGGCCGTCACTCTTGTTGGAGAGTTAACCGTATAACCTGTAACCGAGAGATACGCATGATGTTATGTCTGATAAGACGTTAAGTGATGTCTAGGGGACACCCCTGGCCTCTTCGTAATGTATTTAACCTTGGATCGATGCTCTCGTGTTTCCTGCCTTCCAGCACTGATATGTTTCTAACATTTATTGATTAACAAATGACTTATACTCGTATGTAGCTTAAGTGTCAGAAACAGCGGTAGTCAACATTTCAAGTTCAAGTTTTTTTTAATAAATTTTTTTTTTGAAATCAGGAAATTTAAACATATGCTACTAGTTTTTGTTAAAAATAATAATTAAGTTCTCAAGTAATGAACACTACTCCCAATAACTAAGTTAGTTGACTACCTTTCAATGTTATTGGTTTTCAGTATTTCCCATTAATACGTACACCTGAGACTTATTCCATGCCTATACAGTTTATTCAAATGTACAACACAAATTTACTACAACACGTTTTAAATGCAATAGTCAACATTAATTTTAGTAAAATTAAACAAAAATATACAAATCTACTTTTGCAGCAATAGCTTGCTTACACAGAATCAATAAAACAAAACTTGCTTAACTTGCTGATTACATTTAAACATTTATATATAACAGTGTCAACAACTATAATTGATCAACCCAATATAAAAAGAAATCTAATATTTTGAAATAATTGATTGAAAAAAAGGAAACAGAATACATTTATATTAAAACTTTATTATTAAAAGATTTCCGTTGTATCAGAGTGTCAAGTTTGAGATTTACTTTGTTGCTTTGATATATTTTATTTCGAAATTTCTTTTATACACTTTAAACGAAATAAAGTTGAAAGTTTATGAATAAATTATTTCATGATATATGCCGATGCTAGAATATGTACCACATATGTCTTACTTTTTACGATTCAACCAAATTTTCCTTGGCCGTTTCTGTCACATATGCGTTTATCTATTATAACGCAGGTAAAAACCTGTCAAACGACTTTTATTTATTTTGATTAATTTTGTATGAATATTAATAGCCTTATTTAACAAAATATCTAATTAATTTAAAGTTTTTGAGTATTATATAAATGGTAGCTTGTTGTACATCATAAGATTCATCGTATATATCTAAGTTAAGTTAAAAGTTTTCAAGTTTAAAGAATAACTACTCTCATCTTTTGGTATGTAACACCTTTCTTCAAAACACAAATGTCTTTGTGGAGTGAAGTTATAGAACTAATAACAGCAGGAATTGCAGCAACACAAGAAAAAATTAATTAATAATCAAGTTTCCCGAGGCTATGATATAAAGTTGAAACTGAAGGGGGGGGGAGGAAGAGCCAGTAAGGCCACTAAATATTTCCTTATCCTATTTCCTTGAAAGCATTCTCATGTGATGCGCTAAATTTGTAAATGATGTAGACGTCTACAGTTCCATATGATTCTCAGGTAAACATTTTATTGTAGAAATTATTTGTTCAGTTTTGTCCATAAAACACATTTCAAACAATCTTTTTATTTACTTACATTTCAATATAAATTATCATATCTAAATGTTTTCAATAATTTTAAGTTAAAACTAGAATTCAGTCAAAAACTAGTATTAACCGGTCTAAACTGATTTTAACCAAATATCACGGTAAAATCCAATTGTGGCAATGAAAACCACCTTGCTAGGTAGTTAAACTTGACTAAGAATATTCAGTTAGTATTGACTTGCCAAAACTGAAAAACTCATTTTAACCAAACCGTCTTCCACTTTTCAGTTCAAAGCAATACACGAGACACTAAATGCAATGATTCTAAAAGAAAGTTTTTGAGGTGACAAAATATTATAATATAACGAACATGGATTGAGGAACTTTACTACATTATTTTTTATCTTTACAAATGGATAGCATCTGTCATAATGTAAAGATTTAAGTGTGTTAGTATTATGACGTTCATTAGAGTTTTTAATTTTCAACAATAATATCTATATACATACAATTTAGGAAACTATAGTGTTTAGAATCCACACACACACACACGCGCGCGTACACACACACACACACACACACACACACACACACACACACACACACACACACACACATATAAGGGCTATTTATATTGTTTCTCGAGGTAAGACAGCAAACTCAAATTATCGTAGAATATTTAATAATTTGTACTAGAAATGCAAAGCCAGAAATAACAATTAATCATATATTTATACACAATTACAGGTATGACTAATTTTTAGTCTATATATTAGGCTGTTTTCTATTGCCGTCATTAGTATATTAAACAAAATTTTATTTTTGTGTCCAAAAAGGAATTAATAATTTCTGTAACTTTTATCGACTCTAAATTACGGAAAGATACTGGGTCTCTAAAAATACGATGAATTCGGAAATTATTTATTCAAGTAAAATGCTGATTTAGGAGAAAGACAATAATAACATTTAAGAATATTTTTACCACTACTGGTCTTCTAGTCTTATAAGTAAAGATAAAAGAAAAGTCAGATTCATTTTCTACCTTCCTAACAAAAGTTGCTTGCTCAATTCTATTTGACGTGTACGTATTTAATGTGCAATAGTGTTTTTTCTGATATTCCTTATCTAAATTATTCACTTAACATTATTGTGTCCGCATTCTAAACGCACTGAATTTGCCGCAAAGAGACCGCCCGAAGGATTGAAACGCAATAATACAACAATATGTTAACACGTTATATGGTTTGCACACACTCTGAATAGCTGTCGAGAATGGTTTATTTTAAGTAAAATATTACAATAACACATAACAGTATGTAAAAGGTAATTGTAACTATACAATCTTTTACTTTGTGTTAAAAAATTCGTTATTCGCTTCTGTGATCATAATCGTTATATTAGAAAATATAAAATGAAAATAATCGTGCGCCCCTTGTACTTAATTATGATTAAATTACAGTTCTTGCTTGTTAAATGTAGGCTATGAATTTGATTGGAGGTTTATGGCTCGAACAGTAAATATAGGGACGTTTTAATAGAAGTAGTTGATAATATTATCGTTCTTATATTTATAGATCTTGTCGCATCTTATATTTATAGATCTTGATGCGACAAGATCTATAAATATAAGAACGATAATATTAGTACAATCATAGTATGATTGTTTTATATGTTACCTACATCATAAATATTGAAACACGAAAAGAATTACAATTCTAGACAAAGGGAATGTCAAGATGAGATGAAGTCCCATTGGGGGAGGAGTCACTTTTCAGTAACTCCTCATCTGATCCCAAACGTGTTATATGTCGTCCTGGCCTTCCAGATCTAATTGCTATTATCTTCCTCTTCCATTATTAGGAGGAACAGGATTTATTTGAGTTACTGTGAAAAATACGCGTCCTTATGACGATCTTGTTTTTGGCCTCCTGAAAAGGCAAGATCCTGGTCGGCAAGAAGGAGGCCACTCTGTCTCTATCCACTATGTGTTATAAGGATATACAAGTAGGTAAATGCCTATGTACGTATTGTGAATATTTAGATTTAGGCACTATCTCGAGGGGTGATTTTTTTCTTTTCGCCAGAAGTGCGAGGTATCACCGGAGTCCCCAAAGCCCGCTCTGATAGCCAATGACATGTCCGTTCAGTACTTTATTGACCTCAAATCACGTACTAGGTATTTTTATATGTTTTACTTACAATGCGTTTTATGTAATTAAAATGTCCTCCAATGATGGAGACGCGAATGCCATTTTGGATTTATTAGTAGTGTTAAATGGTAAAAGGAAACGGCAAAAATCGCGAGTTGTGTTGTCAACAATGCTGCTTTGGTACATATGTCTCGCCTCGAGAAGAACCCGGACCTCGAAGAATCCCTCACCTTCTTTAGTTCATTTCTTTGGCTGCCTCTGAAAGTGTTTATTTTGCTATAGTAGATTTTGTACAATTGGAATCTACCTGATTCCACACTTTAACAAGCCATACGGAAGCCGCTTCTCTCTTCATCCTATCGTATACTACAATAAATATATTTATGGTAATGTAATCTAAACCTACTAATATCGAGTAATAGATAAGGACAGAGTGGGTACCTTCTCAAACATCATTGCTTCCTTTTGGAAGGCAGAAAATCAGAACCGATCGTCATAATGACATATACTTTACATAGGAAGCCAAATTTTAATAAAGTCTACGATCTTAATAAGTTATAGTTTTAGTTCTGCTGTAACAAAATATCTTCCAAAGATAGTGGCCTCCGGATAATACCAAAGTAAGGACCATCCTGCGTTAAAGACTAGAAATTAAAAGTTGAATGACGAATTTTCTAGAAGGGATGTTAAATAATTCTTTATATTCGATAAAGACAAAAGCGAATGTTCCTACATACATCAATGAAAAGATAACACGAAGATTACGAAATCTTCTTCCTAATATTTCCTGTTTGCCTCTTTAGACACCATTCAACTCCGCTTATAGAATCTTGGCACGTACTCTCGAAACTTCTTGGGGTTAAAACTTGCAACTCTAACAAAACTATGGCGATGCAACAATACAGCACGATACAAAATTCCTTTTCGACGTCTACTATATCTGATATAACATAATTTTGACATCACTTTAAACTTCATTCTGGAAAAATGACACTGTGTCCTATTCTAGGCTACAATTTTATTATAGTGAATTGTATCTATGTACAAATTTCTAATATCTATGACTCTTCTATCAATAGTTATTTCCATGGCCGACAGCAGAAACAAGATTTTAATAAGGGTCCTATATAATGATTTTAATAATTAGTAATATTATTTTTTGAGAATACTATTTTACAGAAGTAAAAAATGCATTTGGTGAACAAAACTAATATTAATAATCTGATAGTACATTAGAAATTCAACTTAGAAAAGAAAAAATCTAAATTTGGATTAAACTGGATTTTATGTTTATAAAAGCTAGTATTTAAACACAATATTATGTTAGGCTCACTTGAACGGAACATGAAGTTCTAGTGGCATCAGTTTCAATAACATCAGTTCCAAGAGCAGCGTGTGGTTATTACGTAGGATTTGGATTAAATGGAAGTGGTTTGTTGAGACTGCATAACACACATGATCCTGTACAAGTGTTCCTTGCGGTCCTCTTCCATTATCCTCTTCATGGAACGCTTGAACACATGAACACGTACAACGGTTAGGGATAAGATGTAATTACTAGTACATTTTGAACATTCATCTTGAATAACAAAAACAGAATGTCCTTGAAACATACGTCAAGCTCCCTTTAGAAAATCAATAAGAAGTAATCATTAAAATGTTTTATCATTTTTAATGTATTGATTACTAGTTAAAATCGTTTAATCATCTAATAATTTCTACGAAATTTCACCCCTTCCCACTACAGTTTATTTTTCTAAAGAAGATCCCTGACGGAGCCGGGACTCTCACTTCACAAGTCTACCACATTAAAATAAACTCCTAGCCGATATTACCTCGGAAATATTTTTTTATTTTTAGGCAGTATTCATCCATGCATCCATGCAATTATTTTGTGTATTATTGTGGATTGTAGTAACCCAAATTTATGGTTAAAAACAATTCAATTTCACACTATACTATGAATATAATATATTTCAAAAGAGTTTTTGGTGATAACAAGGGATGAGCATTGGCTGGGAGTACAGTCTGTGTCTTCATTCAACAATTATAGCCAAGCTTCTTCAAACTTTACCAATATTTTTACATGGTTAGTTCTTCATTATATACTTTTTGATTTAATGAAATATTCATTAAATCAACATTTTTACTATTTTTAAAGCTCCGATTGACTGTGAAAATGTGAAATTTACAGCGTACAATAATATATAGCCTACCCAGATTTATAGATTTATACGATAATTAGGGTTTCGTTACATGTATATTGTTTGTTCATTTAAATTTCTATAAATAAATTATTATAACAGCATTATTACCCATTTTACAGCCAACTTCACAGTATTAGAAGTACTTAGATTACTGACGGTAAATAAAAATAATAAAATATTCGGAATACCTGTTGTATTTTCTTTGTTAGTCCTTGTTGGTATTTGCAAGATTATCGTTAGTTGTCTTATGATCATTGCAGACCTTTAGCTTAACGTGGGAAATCCCATTTCACAATGTAAAAGTTGAGTTACCGGTAATTAAAAATCATAATTAGGGCTTCAGCTTATGTGGTTTATTTTTCGTTATTGCATCTTAATTTTCATAAAAATACCGTAACAAAAATAAAGATATTAAAATTTTAATTGAACGAATAAGTGAATTACACAGCATTAAATTGAACTAACCACAGAAAATATAATTATAACTGTGTTAGTTCAATAGTTCCTGTTAGTTCCTATAGATTTACATGCATAACATCACTAAATATCTAGCAGCATGCATTCATCAAAGAACGATCAAATAGAATGATTGGCTTAGACGAAAGCAACCGCCCCACAAAGAACAGCGTTTCCCCATACCTGAAACTTTGAAACGTTGGGATTCCAGGTGAATATTTCTCAAACTATAAAAAATTATTTCTGGGGTAATATATGTGTATATTTTAAGGTGGTAGACGCTTAAAGTGAGATGTTTAGCGCGTGAGGGAGGTCGCCGGGACCCGGCTCCATCAGGGATCTTCTTTAGAAAAACAAACTATACGTTTCGACTTCGACATCGATGGCCGAAATTTGACATACTGGCGATGCATAGCTAAATATTATTATCCGATTTACACATTATAAAAATGTAAAAATAATCCGAAATAATTTTTACAAGTCATATAAATATGGTGTCTCTGATAGAACAATAGATTACGGTCAACATGAAAATCATTAAAACATAATACACAAAGCCACACTAGTGAACTGTATAAACAACCACCACGAGTTAATTGCACATTCCTAGAACTGTATTGAACATATCGTAATAAAACATGATAATTATAACGTCATTACCTAATTCGTTTTAAAGCCAAGTATTCCTACTGACCAGTACGTAATGACTGCTGCTAACTGTCCCGTTCACTTGACCACGCAGTTTGGACTCTGACAACTCGCACTTGGACAATGAAGGTTTAGATGGGCTGTTGTGACTCAGACGTTGGACCATATCCTCTACTTACAAAAAGTAAACTTTAGTGATAGTTTTATTCTTAATGAGCATTTTATTTAATTGTATTAAGCATTTTTAATGAACTTAGGTCAAGGTTAATAAAACAAAACGGACATGTAGAAAATAAAAAAATAGTCCTCATTTGATTTGTCTGATGGAAGAATATAAAAAATGTTTTCAACAATTAATTTTAAAAACGATTACAAATCTACTAAAAAATTTTATTTTAAGAAAAAAACTACTAAATTTGGCGGGAAACAAAAAACAACGTTTTGGAGCATTCCAATCTGAACTATACCTAGTTTGAGTAAGCAAGTCTCCACACCGGGCAGAGTTTAGAAAGCGAGTATGGTTTGAGTTGTATTTCTAAATACTCTTGTTAGGTATTTTTAATGTAAAGGTAATTTAAAAAATTCAAAATAAAAACCAAATATTTAGTAGTTTTCAAAATCATTCCCAGACATACTCAGCAACATTTATATGAAAATTAGATCAGTATGAGTATTCAAAATATGAGTATTGAACAGATGCGCACTCAGATGTCAGATCCAAACTCTACAACAGATTACGGTCTAAGTTGGGTACCAAAGTTCAGATTGCCAACTACACGGTGATAATTTAAACCACTTCTGCGACACGGATTGAGCATCCTCTCTACGGTTTATTTTTAAACACTTTTACATAGTTTATATATAAATACATTAATT
Organism: Homalodisca vitripennis; assembly: GCF_021130785.1. Taxonomy (NCBI): domain Eukaryota; kingdom Metazoa; phylum Arthropoda; class Insecta; order Hemiptera; family Cicadellidae; genus Homalodisca; species Homalodisca vitripennis. Next base: position 39,459 of record NW_025776271.1, read on the forward strand.
ACACGTATTCGATAACACTGTTGAATGCCCCACTTGTTAATTATTATACAACCCATTTACTGTTATAGCAGTCTAACGTTATTGGAATTACTTGGTTATAACGAATATTGACAAGTTTTAATCGAGAAGGTAGTCAATTCATTATTATAATTATCGAATTACGTTTTTTTGGGTATTAAGAGAAAATTTAAAACAGTTTACAGTAAAGGTACCTACGTTTTCTTCGCGTGCCATAACCCAAAAGGCATAACCTTAAGATAACAGTGACAATAGGTATAACACAACGTTTCGAGGATGGGAATATATACTCTTCGCCAGGTTAAAGGGGCTTATTATTACATACTAATCTTTTGAAAATTTCCGAAATTCAATTATCTTTTCAAACCTACTATTTTCATTATCAAACTTTAAAAAAAGAATTACAGATTCATAGTTGTAAACAAAACTTGGCACAACGCTTTAGTCGGCGATGATCCGTAATCTATCTGTGGTCCCAGTTTATTAGACAGAGATAAACTACTGATAATATAACTGAGCGGGCGAAACTCAGTATCTGCAGTAATTTTTATGCGAATATTGAGTTAAACTTCAGTTCACCTTCCTCTTAATTCAGCGTCTGAAATGTGACACTTTCACAGACTTTACGCCTGAAAGTTTTCTTAGTCATATGGGTGTTATTTTGTTCATGTGTATTTAACTTTCTGCCTTATAGGTGAAGAACAAAAAAATGCCAGTTTTAAAAATCTAATTTTACAGTCTTTTGACCATGATTTAAATTAAATCGGAGATCGTTAATAACATTTCTAAAACAAAATAACTGATTATAATCAAAATCTGTGGTTAGCTTATAGGAAAAAGAAATACTTAAAAATATAAAGTGTAACTAACACCTTGTAACTTTTACTTAGTATGTGGTGAAAACCAGGTATTCAACCTGTCAAAAACAGGTACATATGAAATATTCTATTTTGATTAAGGCCATTCTTAGTAATTGTGAGATTTACGTAATTGCTCCTGGCCTTTGTCACGTAAGCTGTTTTATTAATTTAGTTTGACTGTTTTTTTGTACTGTGTAAAGATGTAGACATCTTTTTCATCGAGACGCTCTTAAGGCCAATGCAATTTTTATTTCCTTATTTAAGTAAAAGTTTTAGATTGATTTATTTAAAAATAATTATTTAAATGCAATACTTCATTTGAGGAAAGACAAGGATTACATTTATATTTGGATGGTCGACAGAGTTCTTTGTATGTGGTTATAATAAGGCCTCGGGTAACAGCTTGCTCCGTGTATGACTTTAAACCTGAGAACATGACGTAAAACATTATTAAACCAGTCAAAAACAGGACTTTCATCGCGACTCTCTTAAAGCCAATGCCATTTTTATTTTCTAGTTACCTGTAAGTAAAGGTTTTAAAGCAGAGGGAAGGGGAGTAAACTTAAATATTGAGTTTACTTACAAAGGAGGTCATCTGTAAATGAACCTCCACTTCCACCAAGAGTCGGGGCAACGGACTTTCATTAGACTGACGCTACTTTCAGAGTACAGAGGAGAATGTGTTCTATTACAAAACATTTTCAGAGCTATTTTACTACGTATATTGCAATCACAATAATATGGGAACATTGTTTTATTTTTACATGATATTTGATTGCTATGAGTTTAAAAATATGAATGTGAAATATTACAAGATAACATTATTTTTGTATTTAGGAATGATTACCGTGTCACGATTGAATAAATAGTCATAATAAATATTTTTCTTAGGTAGAATAATTTATTCGGGTTTTACCACATTATCAGTTTACCATGTACCATGTATAGGCATTATCAATACTCGTTATCGATAAGTAATTACAACAACGTGATTGCTATCACGTTAAATGCACTGTTTAATTAGCGAGATTATCCAATAACACAAATCACGCAGAATTAAAAAGTGGTACGTTTAAACAGTGTTATCAAACTCGTGTTATCTAAATGTAAATGCTTTTGCCTATAAACCGCAGAGAGGATGCTCAATCAGAGCGGTAGGAAAAGTGGTTTATTTATCACTGTGTAGTTGGTAATCTGAACTTTGGTACCCAACTTGGACCATAATCTGTTTTTCAGTAGAACTGAGGTTTATTCTTTGTTGCTACAAAATTTAAGAACGTTCCTCTCAATGGCTTAACATGATCTCTTCAACAGAATAAGACACCTTAAACGGCAGCAGTCCAGTACTTGTGTCACTTGAACTCTTCGAGGTTTTACATGTACAGTGTTTTTTTAATGTACAGTAATACATCAAATGTTCAAACGATGTCGTTCTTTACTATTCAGTTTAAAATTTGTTCCTGCCTCTAGTCCTATATTGTAATTGATTTTGAACATATCTTTTTTTAATCGACAGTAAAAACGTTCTCAGCAACCTAGATGTACGGCAAGTTTGATAAATTAATCTTAGCTCAAGTTTACAACGTAGCCGGAAGTGTCAAATGCTGTACGGTTTGGGTTTTAGCGCTGTTTTATGGCCAGTTATTTCTTAGTTTATGTTACTTTTGAGTTCCTAATCTATCTTGAGCATTGTGTAGCAGCAACGTCAAATGCTGTAAAGTTAGGGTTCCCAGTGCTGTTTTGAGAATTTAAATGTCTTAGCTTATGTCGGTCTTATACCTGTATTCTGTAAAGTATTGCGTAGTAGCAGTGTCCAGTGTCAAATTTTGTATATTTAGGCTGCCAGTGTTTTGTTATTTGAATGGCAATAAACCATTGACCGTTAGCGGAGCCAAACACTCAATGGGTTAGACAAATTCAATTTCTCTTCTACCCGTCTGTCTGTATGACTTAGGGAACAATATATAAAAAAAACATACTAACCTACAGAGTTGAAGCTTTACATGAGGTTCATTTATATGAACAACTATGAGTTTGACGTTCGTGTGAGTTACTCAAAGGGATTTAGCTGAACGTTAGCTATTATTTTTACATTGGTTTTATAGGTGGCCTAGATGACAAAGACAATATGTTTTTTTTAAGTTTTAAATAAAAGAACATTTTAATGGTAATACATTTAATTTAATTTAGTCCAACATTCCAAAACAATCTATTTACTATTAAGACACGTAAAAAAATAAATGATTTAGGTATATGAACTTCAATATAAACAATCCTGCAATGTTTACAGATTTATATGTTATACGCAAATTTCTCAAGATTCAATATAACAAATGCATTTACTACTAATTTGTTTATATTTGTAATTGTTTTAAATCTAAATCCACAAACATTTAAGAACCCTTATATCTTACGAAATTTACAATAATAATTAAATTTCTTATCGAAATAATAACGAATAAAGGATAATACATTATTGTAGTAAATATTTTTGAAAAAAGTTTTTCAAATAAAACTATTTTACAGTACTATAATTATATTTTATTTGCACGTGAAGTTATTCTACCTTTAGGTTTTCAATATAAAACTAAATCACGACAAGTTAAATATACTTTAACAAATAGCCTTGACTACATTAAAGCTTTAATTTGAGAGAGTAATTTAAAATTTAAAGTATTATACACGTATTATACTCCTCTACATATAATACAAGATGTGTAAAAAATCATATGTAAAATAAAAAGTGCATAGTTGTAACAAAGCAATGCTAAAAGCTTATTCTAAAACTACTGTAAAATTGACGGAGTTATGAATAATACCTAACAAAAATATTTCCGAACTAAAAAACTGTACAGATTTTATTACATGTTAACCAAATAAACAATGGGAAATAAGAATATAAGAAAGTATCTAATTTTATCTGGAAATGTTCTTTTTTATACATTTATACCGACGCAGCCACACAGAATGTGTTGGTGGTAATTTGTAGTGGCTCGATCCTGCTACGTGGCTTATCAAACTCCTCTCTCTCTCAATCCTAATTCCTTAATTTAATAGCGGGATTTTTACCTACAGTTATATATTTGTCGTTTAGTATGGACCTTATGTCGTACTTTGAAATACAGGTTTTTAATTATTTATACTATTTACTGTAAGTTCAGTCACTTCAACATATTATTCTGTAAGAGTTAATATTAATATTTATTTTTATTGTATTTCTTGAACGACGGTGGAGAATGTAAGGAACATTGTTAGCAATCACTTTCCAATTGAATTATAAAATTGATTATCATTGATAGATGTTTTCTGGAGTTAGGCATTGAAAATATAGATTTTTATAAAAGTAACAGAAAAAGAGAAAATACGCTTCACTAGGACGCGGCTGTACAATAATGACACATTTTATAAAGGAATCACTGACACATCTGTGATTTCTTTGTACACCTTTTTAATCTTATTTCACGAAACATGAGAACCTACACAGTGAATATTTTTAGGAGTAAGGTATATCACATTAATAATAATAATTACAAAAGAAACATTTTCCACGTAAATAAAGATTTTGACACTGTTTATAGATTCATGTTTGATAATAAACACAATAAATTGAAGAATTTACATAAATAATATTTCTCAATAAATTCATATCACCACTTTGGTTTAGATTTATTACATTAGACCGATATTATAAATGTATTTTATTTATGAGTTCTGTAACTTGTAACAGTAGTTAATATGCAATATATTTATACAAATAGTAAAAAGCAATTATAATAATCATATTACTTTTTGAAAGTTCGCAATGAAATCAAGAAACTAAATTAGGCTCTCTTTAATAATAAATCTGTCTAAATTGGGAGGGTTAAAACTTTATCCCCTGCTCAAAAGTAAACTCCGAATTATCAAAACATGTTATTCGAGGATCTCTTTGATCCTGTAATCCGCTTGAAGTTGACAGCCAGATTAGTCTATGCAGGATATTTCTGTTTACCAGCAAAGTAGAGTATTAGGTGCAAATATAACTAGTCTTATACGTCATATGTTAAAATTATAAAGGCTTCGTTATGAGTTCTTTTAAGAGAGCTGCAACAGTTGTTAGTGGAGCTAATGAATGTAATAAGGTCAATTAATAATCTGCAGTGTTTCACTAATCCTAAAATGATTGGACTTTTGCATAACACGGATGATTACAAAAAGGTTTTACCAAAACTTAATAGCTAATTTGCATATGTTTTATTATTATTAAACCTATTACAAGAGTTATATCTTATTTTTTTAACGTTATTCTGTCCTGAATAACTGTAGGATTTGAATCATAAGCGGAAAGCCTGTAAAGCTTTTATTTAGACAGATATGAAAATACTATCATCAACATTCAAATTATTGTCAAATCGGGATTTTGAAGTTTAAAACTTGATAAACTACATTTTATACGATGACAAATTTGTTTATCAAGATGTTATTAATTTTATTACTGTAGCTGGAAATAAAGAGCGGTTTTCATGTAAAATCATGTGTTTCAAATAAAAGACAGTTCAATAATCACACATTGATTATTGTTCAGGATAACTAAATATAATACTCCTTTTAATGCCGTATCTAAATATCAAAAATACTCTCAACTCTTTTTGAAAAGATTTGGCGTCCCTGGAGGGAACCATCTTCATTGAATAGATAAAAAATAAAATAAAATAGCGTAAAATATACTTAAACGTTTACAGATTAGTTAAAATGGGCGGACCTCGTCGTAAATTAGCTAAGTTTATTAATATGACAACAGTTATTACTAAAAATAGTATCAAAAACTAGTATCAATATTTTGTGTTGCAGCTTCTGTACACTTATTATATAAACGTAGAGTACGGAAGACCAACTTGGTATGTGTATTGAAGAATGGAGACATTTAGCTAACGATATTAGTTGAAATTATAAAATATTTAAAACACTAATTTTAATACTTTTTATCTTTTCATTAAAAATTCTACATAGGTACCAGATGAATCTATTTATTTTTATTAAAAAGGATTCAAGAACTTTAATTCTCCCTCGGTAGTTAAATGATATGTATAAAAAGGATTGTGGAATCTGAATCTTTGAAAAGTTTTTACCTAAATTAACATGTTTCGTAAATATTATAACTTATTAAATTATATCCCCGATTAATTTTCCTGCTAAGCTAACAGGCCTTATTACAAATCTTTGTTATTTCATATTTCAGGTAAGAAGAATTAATACTATTAATTTGTAAATCTTTTCTCTGCCAAATCTGTGTTTTGGAACGGCGATCTTGTTTGAAGTATTTTTTGTGCCTCACCAATAACAATTTCTTCTCAGATGATCAAATCTCTCGCAGTTATAAAACACCCCTCAACATTTATAGTTGGCCACATTCCCGTTGCTTCCGAAGTCTTGAAGTCCCTGTACACCTGTAGTACTCCAGCACATTATTATAAGTTACGCTACCCTCATCCAGGTAAGTACAACTTTTTGGGTTTAGACAAAACAACAAGTTTTGACGTGGTTTTAGGATTAAGTCCCGTTTTGTTAATGTGTCCAATATTTTTGTTCAGAATATTTGCAGAACAAATTTTCATAAAATATATTGACTTCACATATGTTCTGACTAATAAGTTCACCTAATTTATGTTGCCTATTTACACAATCCTTTGTTTACCTAACAAATTCTACCTCTTTTACATGAAATTTAAATTGTTTTTAACAAAAAATTATTAATACCTCCAGATAGAAGTTCCTACTATATTTCTCTCCGTAGAAGCTGTAAAGTTGAATTGAGGATCCTAAATGTAGTATCGGTTGGAAAAAAAACTAAACACATTTCCAACACTTTTATTACAGTGAGACAGATTTATAATATGCTGCTTAAGTTCAATAGCGTTCAAACAAGTATGTAAACTGCATTAAAGTTACATGGACAATGTTAATTTATTTTACGAACCCCCGTGGAACACTGTTCCAACTCAATTCTGCTGGTCCCCAGTGCGAGGCTGGTGAGCGGTTTGAAGTGGTTTTGTGTGAAGCGTTCGGTCAGTCTCTAACACTTAAAATGAAAAGTTGGAACTGTAATGAATTCAAAACGTGATATAAGTTATTTGTGAGGTCATTATGATGTGTAGTGATATGCTCTCACTCTATGCGTGGTTAAACCTTCTCACTATATGTGTAGTGTCACCCGCTTACTCTTGAAACAGTCTTTTCAATATAAATCTAGCTGGAAATTCCATAGAGTAAATATATTTTAAAACTAAACCTTTTTATATGAGATAAGAGAGGCAGACTCCATGGAGTGCTCAAGTAATAAAATTCCACTATCCAAATCATAAAAAGTTATGTAGGCTGAAACAGGCGCGGTTAACTCAAATACGGTGACCGAGGCCGTACTACAAATCTCATTCTTCAGTGGTGTTCGCTAGAGTTTGGTACCGCACCGGAAGGAGCGCTAATAATGGTACCTCGTTCTTGATTGGTTGAGAGTTTGTATTAAAATGTTAATATAAAAATGTTCAATGTCAAAAAAGTGAATTTGTTTTTTTTTATAACTGCGTCCTTTACTGTTCTTGTTGTGGAATAACGACTGTTAAATAACCTCTAAAATTGCCATATATACGAGGTGTGTTAGAAAAGTAATGAGATTGGTAACACTGCGGGAGATCTGGCAACGTTGTGTCTACCGGCTGACGCTAAACCTGTTTATTTATCCCTTCCACTTCCTCAGTCCGAGTTACAACTCCGTACAGTTAACACATTAGTTTTGACAGCGCCATTAGTAAAGTTGTGTTTTAATTGTGCGTCACAGAAATGGAGCATCGAAATTTAGAGCAACGTTGTGCAATAAAGTTTTGTGCTAAACTTGGTGAATCCGCGAGTGTGACTTTTGAAAAGTTGAAACAGGTCTATGGGAAACAGTGCTTATCGAGAGCACAAGTTTTCCGCTGGCACAAATCATTTTTGGAAGGCCGAGAACACGTTGAAGATGAACCTCGCTCAGGGAGACCTTTGACTTCAAGAACGGACGAAAACATGGATCGTGTGAGGGCGCTTGTGAGATCAGACCGTCGTTTAACAATAAAGATGATCAGTGAACAGCTAAATTTAAACACTTTCACCGTGCATCAAATTGTGACAGATGATTTGAACATGCGAAAGGTTTGTGCCAAATTGGTGCCGAAAAATCTCACAACTGAACAGAAGGACAATCGAAAAAATGTGTGCGTTGATCTTCTTGAGAGGATTGCTAATGACCAAGAATTCTTCAATTGTGTGATCACTGGTGATGAATCCTGGATATTTGAGTACGATCCTGAAACAAAGCGGCAAAGTAAAGAATGGCACACTTCGTCATCTCCTCGGCCGAAGAAATGTCGAATGAGCAAATCAAAGATCAAGACCATGCTAATTTGTTTTTTTGACAGGAAAGGTATCGTACACAAAGAATTTGTTCCACCAGGACAAACTGTCAACCAAGTGTTTTATAAAAGTGTCCTTGAAAATTTGAGGAAAAGAGTGATCCGTGTGAGACCGGAAATTGCAGACAAGTGGATGCTTCATCATGACAATGCTCCATGTCACACGGCCATTTCCATCTGTGAATTTTTGAACTCAAAACGCATTACTGTTGTTCCTCAACCCCCCTATTCACCTGATTTAAGTCCTTGTGACTTTTTCCTCTTCACGAAATTGAAACATGTCCTAAAAGGACGTCATTTTGGAACTCTGGAGAACATTCAAAAGACTGTGACCGACCAGTTAAAAGCCATACCAATTGAAGACTTCCAGCGCTGCTACCGAGAGTGGGAACGACGACTCCGCCGATGTATAGCTGCCCAAGGAAACTACTTTGAAGGGGATAACATTGTTGTTTGAAAATAATAAAAACTTTGGTTAGTATGAAATCAGTCTCATTATTTTTCTAACACACCTCGTATTTATGTTTAATGTATTTTATTAAAGTGTGAATATGATACTCACAAACTACCATATTTCTCAACTTATTAACACTTTTTAATGTTGCATGTTTAAAATATATTGCAATGTAAAACAATTGAATTATTAGAGCGAGATGTTTACAGTCAAAAGTACACATAATTACTACTGGTTTCTTATTAATTAATAAATTTGAAATTGGCTCCACGTGAAAGTTGCAAGAAAGTATGGCTACCAAGTTTTTGGCGTGCTAAGGTAGGAACCACAACACTAGAGTACGATGACATTAAATCTTCGTAATCATGAATTTCCACTCCATTATTTAAATGTATGGAATAGACGTGTTGATATGTAACACGTAAAAATTTATAATATTGAACTCAATTTATTATGAAAAAATTTTCCTATACATGCACCATCATCCATCTCAAAGTTGCAAAATTTCAAGTCTATAGGTCAGTTCGGTTTTCAAATGTTTGTGTGTGTGTGTGTGTGTGTGTGTGAACAAACGGATAGAAACTACATTTTTCCAGCATCACATACAGTCAATGATACAAAGGCTTACAAGTTACTTAAAGTGGATAAAAATAGTTAATACAATTCAAATAATGGGTCTTCTATAATCTTCTAAATAGAGACAGACTTCATTTTAATGAAAAACCTTAAACGACCGGTAGCCAACAGAATAAACTAACGTGAAAGAGTAGTGTCTCTGTGAAAAGAGCTCATTAATATTAATATTAGCTGCTTACTTTGTATGTAACATTGTTGTACCTTAGTAGGTTTGCGATTTTTCTGTTAAAAGCAATCAAAAACTTTACATAAGAACTGTTAGGAGGATACAATGAGGATATATAAAAAATAAATTATAGCACATATATTACTTATTTTAAAAATGCCCTGTTCAATAAAAAAGTGAATTATGAATTTCTGTATCATATAAATATTGTACATGGAGCAAGAAAAGCAACATAGCTTAAATGAATGGTTAGTAAGAGACTTAGGCAGAGTGATGAATTATAAGGTTCACTATGTCTTCTGGTAAATTAAATTATGATAATATGTATTGATATATAATATGGTAAGATGATCTGACGTTTAAACTACGAGTTGTTGCCTAATAGGTTATAATAATTTTCACGTTAAATTATGATAGTATATACTTCACAGGTACTGACTGCAGCGTCAGCAGTCTTCCAGCTGGTGACTTATTTACTTTCATTGATACTTTGGATTGAATAAGTATTGTGTCTCTTACCAAATATTTGGAGCTTGATACAAAATGGATAAAATATTTGTAAAGCCATTGCAATCGAACTGTATAAAATCTGTATAAAAATTAAGTTTACATTAACGATCAACATTACTTGAGCTACAACTCATATAAGGCACGGATCGTTACATCGCCCTTTTCTCTGGAAAAATATGTCGTAAGATTTAAGTCATGGCACATCTACTCGGATCTTATCTGAAACAACATATTCTGAAGTGCGTAACTGTAAAACCATGACTTATTACTCCATTTGTAAATAAGCTACTGGTCTTCCAAGGTATAAAATTGTAGCTATGCTCAATTTGAAAGAAGTTTTGGTATAAGTCACTGTATGATTTTGGGTAACATGTTCAAGTAATGACTTGTGAATATAAGCACAGAATTATTGCTCTTACTGATAAGCTAAAATCATCTATAGTTCAGCATGGACAAGTCAGTAATTCTAGGCTACTACTAGGCTAGTACTAGAAACGGCTAATAATAACCATTTATTGAAAAAAAGATTTAGTGAAAAATTATAATCAGTTATAGGTTTTCATTAAAAAATATATTACCTTGATGTGGAGAAAATTATGAGCATGGGATGAGAGCAGTAAAGATAAGTCTTTTAATATTCCTCACTTTATAGCCTAACATTTGTTAAAAGCCTCCTAACTCTACACTGAAATGACTAAAAAAAATTACATTAAATCTGTAAGCGTTGAGGAGGATATTGATGACACTTCTGCTACTCACAAACTTGTTTATTTTTAGTTACTATTAATCTATATCGACTATATTTATCTATATACAGGGTGTAACTGAAATACACCGACAAACTTCAGGAGGTTGTTCCTGAGGTCAAAACGAACCAAAAAGTTCCTATAAATGTATGTCCTAAAATGCATCGTTTTCCGTCTGTCCATCTGTTTGTGTTTATTACATTAATTTTTTGAAGTGAAAACTTCTTTAGGCGCGTTGAGCGTTTTGGTAGAGGGTAAAATCCTCGGTTCGCGTCACCGACATGCTAATGATACTAACCTGCATGAAAAAGTCAGTCTCGCTGTATTTTTTAACCGTAGACTTGGCCGCGGACTACTAACCTGCATGAAAAATTCAATCTCGCTGTGTTAAAACTGTCCCGGTGGAGTATGAAAACAGACTGCGAAAATCAGTGACCTTTACGGCTTCCTCTCGCGATTTAAAAGTGAAGCCAATGTCGTACAATTCTGTAAGATGCGTCAAATTAAAGCTCTTAATATTGGCAATCTATTGGTTACATTTTTAAATATTAAAAAAATTTCGAAATAATTTTGATTATTGTTTACATTTTACATAGCGTTTACAATGACAAAAAAAAAAGTAGTAAGCGAGGATTTTTTTTATTTTTTGGTCAGACAAAATTTGTCAGCGAGAAAGTTGTGTGAAAATAGATGAATATCCTTTTTGTAATTTATCATTTTTTTATTGGAAGTTTAGTTTAGCCTGTAGTAGCGTATGAAGTGATGAGTGAACGTTTCTGCCGGAACTGTAGTTGGCGCATTGGCTCACTGATACCGCATTAACTCAATAAATTAGTTTATTGTGCAATAAAAATACCTTTACGAAAGAACCAAGTTAATTTAACTAATTTATTAGTTTTAAAAATATTGTGGGTTTAATTGTTATTGCAATTATATACTTTATCCGTAGCAATAACTGTATTATTTACAACGGTGTTCAACTCACTGTTGTTCACTCGGTGTTTACTCACTTGTATTCTATGTTTAACTAACTATTAATATTGAGCAATTACAACATATTTTTATACAGATAAATGAATAATGAAAACAACGAATATATTTTTAAACATTTTTAATATTTGTACGAATATTTGTTTTTAAAATTTAGCATTATTCATTTTAATTGTTTTTAATATTAATCTCTTCATCATGAAATGAGTATTATTACGGTATAAGATTTATCTTACTACCGTGGTAAAATAGATTTCTAGTTATTTGATAATATTTTTTCGTGGATTTTAAAATTGGAAAATTAAAAACGCGTCACATTTACAATTACAGATGTACTGCTACTATAACGTATTGTTAATTACTCTCAACTTAATAGTTCCGTTTTCACTTCTATCGGCAGTCCCACGACTGCTACTGTTTTTTTTTTCTAAACAACCATTAAAGGTAAAAAGTTAAACTTTTCAACATATGCTAATCTAGTAAAGATTGTCAATTTAAAAAAAATTGAAAATTTTTACTCAACAAAATTCAAAATGGCGGATAGTTAAAATCTTTGATGGTGAATTTCTCAAAAACTACTTCCTGTATAAAAAATTTACTAGAATATAAAAAACATATAAATTTATTTATAAAACGAACGGTACTTCATTTTTTGAAATCGCTCAAGAAATAAAAAAGTTATGGCAATTTTCTTAACCTAGTAACATATCACATTTACAAGTTTTTTTTCTTGTTTCAAAAGTTAATGTAAGTATTTAGGCAGTATAAAAATAAAACGATATTTTGGGTTAAACAACTTTAAACATGATAATTAGTATTAAATTTTAAAAACGACATTGTAACAAGCAATCTACATGACTCAACGTTCATGGTTTAAACAGCTGAATATGTTTTCATGTTGAGACACAGCTGATGACACAACAATGAATTCAGATAAGTAAGTCATTTCCTTGTTTATTTTTGACAAGATATGATCTGTTACTTTCACTTGTAGAAACATTATTAGTCGATAGTGCTCTTATTCTATTGAAGATGGCAGGTTACCCATTTAGCCATCAAGCTGACATGATATTTATGTATGGAAAAGCTAACGGTAATAGTCGCCTAGCATCCCGCCTGTATTACGATTCATTTCCAAATCGACAACAACCTACTCATTCAACATTTGCTGCTGTTTTCAACCGACTTCATGAGACTGGCACTTTGTTACCTTCTACTGCAGACCGAGGTGTACAGAGACAGCGTAGAACTCCTGATTTGGAAGAAAACATCTTACAGCGAGTAGAGGAAGATCCAGGCGTAAGTACTAGGCAGTTAGGAGCAATACTCAACGTAGACCACATTACAGTATGGCGAGTTCTACATGACCAGATGTTATATCCGTACCATTATCAGCGTGTACAAGCCCTTGGTCCAGCTGACTCTCCATTACGTTTACAGTTTTGCCAATGGTTTTATCAGCAAGCTAACAACCCTGGTTTTACATCATTAGTTGTGTATACAGATGAAGCTTGTTTTAATCGAGATGGACTACCACAATATGCATCAATGGGCTGATGAAAACCCACAAGCCATTCATGAAGGGAGACATCAACAGCAGTTTAAAATAAATGTTTGGGCAGGCATCATTGGAGACTGTTTATTAGGTCCTTTTGTATTACCTGACATACTAAATGGTGAAAACTACAGACATTTCTTACAACACGTATTGCCTGAAATTTTAGATGATGTTCCATTGGGTGTGAGAGAGCACTGTTGGTTCATGCATGATGGAGCTCCCGCGCATTTCAGACTAGATGTCAGGCAATTTCTGGACCAAACTTATGGGGAAAGATGGATAGGCAGAGGGGGGCCTGTATCAAGGCCGCCTCGGTCGCCAGATCTAAATCCAATCGATTTCTTCCTTTGGGGCCATTTGAAAACTCTAGTTTATGAAAGACCAGTTCATACCAGGGATGACCTTTTACAGCGTATCACTGCAGCCTGTAACACTGTAAGGAATACACCAGGAATACTTGAAAGAAATCGGCAATCAATGACCAGACGTGTTAATGCATGCATCGCATCAAATGGAAGGCATATTGAACATTTTTTGTAAAGTGATCCCTAATATTGTGAAATAAATGTTGCTCTGTTAAGTTATTCCGTATTTCTTAATAATGAAAGCTTAAAACTCTTTTGTTTAATGTGAGATATTTTTGTTGAATGTTCTAAACAATTGTAGCCTACTGTAGTTTTTTGAAACAAGAAAAAACTTGTAAATGTGATATGTTACTAGGTTAAGAAAATTGCCATAACTTTTTTATTTCTTGAGCGATTTCAAAAAATGAGGTACCGTTCGTTTTATAAATAAATTTATATTTTTTTATATTCTAGTAAATTTTTTATACAGGAAGTAGTTTTTGAGAAATTCACCATCAAAGATTTTAACTAGCCGCCATTTTGAATTTTGTTGAGTAAAAATTTGCAATTGTTTTTAAAATTGACAATCTTTACTAGATTAGCATATGTTGAAAACTTTAACTTTGTACCTTTAATGGTTGTTTAGAAAAAAAAAATTAATGTAATAAACACAAACAGACGGACAGACGGAAAACGATGCATTTTAGGACATACATTTATAGGAACTTTTTGGTTCGTTTTGACCTCAGGAACAACCTCCTGAAGTTTGTCGGTGTATTTCAGTTACACCCTGTGTATATATATATATATATAATAGTTTTAATGATAATCCACGTTAGTTACCTGCAGATTTGCTTAGAATTTCGTAATTAAATGTATTCTTTACAAAATGTTTAGTGTGCGCCAAAATAAAATTATTGGCGCCCTTTCTCTCCTTATCTCCAACATGACAATACAGAAGCGTGAAAGGTATCATGAATCGCATTGACCGTGGTCATACAAATTTAAAATGATGAAACAGATTGGAATAACACAATATATGACGTCATTGGTAAAGCACTACAATAACACAAACATTGCAATGTGCCTAGACTGGTTATAAACATGTATTTCGCTCTGAGAAGCGAGAGAAAAATATGTGATTTAGTTTTCAGTATCTTAATTTTGATAAATGTTATTCCAATTTGACATCATAAGCTAGTATAAACCCAAACCCTATCTATTCAACCAGTTCCGTAATCTGGGTACGATCATATGTTCTCTACGGAATAAAACTATCGTTAAATGACACGGAATTTGTTTCCATTACCTTACCAGTTTCAAATAACTCTCAAACTCGGACTCCCAAGCCAGGACCGGTCATGTACTCACGTAGCGCAGAATCTTGGCTTGCTACTATTGCCGTTTATGACCAAAATACGGGAACATTGAGGCCACTGTCCTTTCCAAACACGACCGTATCTTCTCTTATAAACAAATACTCTCCAACACGAAATGAGAAGTAATTTCTTATAGAACTGCTTCCTAAATCTCGTCACGGTGGTAGAGTGGGTATAATAGTGACAATGCATAATTTTTCTTCTTAATATGCACGCTAGTTAATATAACCCCTCCTTAGTAGGAGGTTTTAATAAACCTTCAATATCAATACACTTAAACCTAATGTAATGTAAACAAAATAATGACAAATAAAATTTTAGTAATGTTCATGTAACAGACATACCAGATAATAACTAATGATTAATCTTAAAACAAATGGTCTCTTTATCGAGGTAAAAAGTGAGGAGATAAAGAATGAAGGAATGAATAAATTTATATAGATAATAAAATAGAATGTGTAATATGTTTATACCAAGTCTATACATTGCCAATGGCGCAGTGTAGCGGGTACGGCGACCGCTGAGCGATCCTGTCCTTGCAAGCGGCCCGCCTGCCCGGCCATTGGTGGTGGTTCGGAAGTCACCTTTAAGCCGTTGGTCCCCAGGTTAAGTGTTAGAGAGGGCTTCTTAGCCCTAACTTCGCCTGGTAAAATAAGACATTCTTTACTTTACATTTTAAACAAATGATTAGCTTACGCATAATCGTACCATAAATCAAAACAACTTAAAATTAAAAATACTTTGCAAAAAATATTATTATATATATATACATTTCAGAGCCTCACAAATAGGCTCTACACACTTATTTGTTCCTAACCTAACTTATATTCAGATCTGCCTAAGATCATAAGCGATAGTAATGTTAGTCAGTTCTAATCTGAAATCCTAGATTTCAATAGTTTAGTTTTGAAATACAAATTATGAGGTAACCGTCATGCAGTTATTAATTTACGAGATACAGTATTATTAAAAAGAACGAAAATTGAAGAGAGTATTTGGTTTCGAACAAGAATAAAAAATGAAAAGAGGAGAGAAAAATAAGTTTGTTGGCAATAATACTAATTTGGACTGTTATGATATCTACAGTAGGAACCAACAGAAATTTCCATAAGGGAGGAGCATATTTGGTGCGTGAACTTCAAACAGCCAACGAGGGTTGAGCGACGTTGCCAAACTTCTTGCCCGCTGTAACCACAGCACGCCATGTCAGGTGGCAGTTGTAGTGTGTGTAGCAACATCGCGCGCAGACTTGTCTATTCTATTAGTTACCGCCAACAGCACTCTTTCGCGATCCCTGCTGTAGTGACTAGTCTAGATATAGATTATAAAAAACTAAACAAACAATTGGCCGTTAGGAGGAAAATGCATATCAGTTCTACTTAAACTGTAGTTACTGTGAATTCCGATAATGATCACAGATAAACCGGCTGATCTGTCGATTGCCTAGGAGGAAACATAAACAAGGGAATCAATACAAGACAAGCACAGTTTGATTGGTTCAATACATTTTAGTGTTCTCATTTTAATCGGCTTATGTACTTGATTGATTTTTCAATTTAAATCAACAGCTTCTGTTAATTAACCTAGATTTTATAATCGATTTTAACATTCATTTTGCAGACTTGAAACTGCATGTAATTAATTAGATATCTATTGAGTACCGTAGCGTCAGCGCGATACATCAGCCAGTTTTACAAAACCTGCCGGAGTTACACTTATCATACCCACTCTGTTTAATGATATAAACGTGGTACATATCACACTTAGTGTAGTTAGGGTGGTAGAAACCTCAACTGGTTCGTTCTGTGTTATAAAAATCCAACACAATTCTACCATTTTAATTATTTACTGAGTTATAGTACCTTATGAACGTTTAATAACTTTAATCGGCTACAAATTCTTATAAACACAGCTGATATTATTTTTTTGGCTATTTACGTCCTTTGCTACTTTCATTAAGTTAGTTCGTTGAAAAAAGCAAAATAGGTAAAATGTAAAAAAATTTAATATTAACCGTTCATCAACTAAATTAGTTACATCTGATATCTCTAAACATATTATCTGAATGAGACCTGAGTCACAGTTTAGGTCGTACCATATACCAATTTATTAACATAATTTAAAAATGTGAAAAAGCTACTAGATGTTTATTAGACTCATGAAGACTTATTTTTGGGGATTAACAATACAAGTTCAATAAAAAATCCATTAAATTGAACTAAGGTGTACTCTTTAAGAAGTGTTAAAGTTAATCTAAATAGCAATATGTACTTTGGGGATATTTATTCAATGAACATGGACATTTTAAATATTTTTAGAAGTAAAACGTTTTAATTTTTAAAATTCCATTATAAAGTTACCATTTTGTAGAATATTTGCCATATTTTGATAGTAAAATAAGTATTTTAAATTGCCCAAATTTATCTAAAAGGCACAATTATTGCACAAGCTTTCCAAACATTATATGTGAATCGTAAATCACTTTTTATATTTTAATAGTATAGCTTCCTTTACTCTAAGTTGAATTCTGTTACTAAAGTTATTAAATGTTTAACTGCAGTAAGAGCCTCAACACAACAATAACGGTAGACTGTAATTAACTGTAATTAGTTGTATGTTCCCATTAGTTGGTATTTACGATGATGTGTGTAGGCACGTTATAGGTAATTTAGTATTGTATGGTAATTTCGTGTAATGTGTTTGATATTTGTATGTTTAAAGTTATTGTTGACCATTCGTAAATTCCTTATTTGAAATGTTGTTGGGTGCATTACTTTCTTCTGCTCAAGTACAACACAATATGAAATTATGTTTACGATCTTTGAACAATTAAACTCACTAAAGAAAAACTACGCACCTATGCATAACTTCAAAAGGATAGTGGGGATGGCTTGTCTTGAGTAAGACGTGGTACAGTTCGGGTCCGTATTTTAGTTAATTTTTGGTGGTAAACTCGTTAATTTCTAACGCAAATCTTACACAATTGTATTCATTATATTTTTTTCTAAACATTGCAAGTAATATTTTTCCAATTCTTAATCTTTTTGTTTCTATTCTTACGATAAACCGATCATTATTTCATGTTCCGTTCTCCGCCTCATCTAAGATCAGGTTGAAAGGGCAAACCGGTTCTCTTATCTTCAACTGATATGCCCGTACTCCAGCGCTCGCTCTCCGCTTCTTCTGCTTCGAGTCCTACTAAATCGATAAAGCCAGCTGATAACAAGCCCTCCAACACACTTGACGCTGCCTTCGTAGAGAAGTGTGTCAACAACTATCTGTCAGGCGGTGAGGGACTGAGAGCGCTCTTCGCCAAGCTCACCGAAGAAGTCAAGTCTGCCGTCGAGTCTGCAGTGACGAATGCCCTCGCCAACATGCAAACAGAGGTTAAGAAGTTGAAGGATGAGGTGATCATCCTAACAAGGCGTGTGGGTGAGCTTGATGAGAGGCTGGGAGAGAGATCAGATGAGCTGGAGCAATACCAGCGCAGAAACAACATCCGGATATTCGGCGTAGAGGAGAAGACCACTGAAGACACAGACCAGCTTGTGATCGATCTCTGCCGTGACCGACTAGGCCTGGAGATGACCCGAGAGCAGTTGAGTCACAGCCACCGCGTAGGGAGATCTCAGCCTGGACCAGCACCTGACGGCCGTAAGAGGAGTCGTGCCATTATTGTTCAATTCTGTAGCTACAGGGACCGGCGGAAGGTTTTTGATTCCAAGAAACGACTTAAGGGATCTGGCGTCACAATCAGAGAAGATCTGACGGCCCGGCGGACGGAGGTGTTAGGCGACGGCGCGTTTCGGGGCTAGGAGCACTTGGACCCATGATGGACGCGTGATGTGGGTCGACCATCAGGGCGCTCGGGGTGTGGCGACGAGACTGGCGGACCTTCCTGTGGCGAAGATTGGACTGGCTACACCTATCAGCTAAGACCCTCCTTTTACTTCTAATATTCACAATTATTTTGAAATTGTTTTATATTTCTAAAATATGTTTTACTATTATTTAAAATACTTTTGTCTTACGTATAGAATAGAAGTAAACCTTTTTATTTATTTTTTATTCGCCTAAGTTGTGCATATGTGTTTGGGTGTGTGTGTATGTGTGCATTGTATGTATGTATGTATGTGAATATGTAATGTATACCCTTCAGCGAACTACATATTTTAGTTCAGAGTCTCTTATCTCAAAGCTGGAATACAGCCATACTATTAGTTACTAGCCTAATGATATTTATACTTGATTTGAAATTAACTACATTCGTAATACCTATTATTTTGTCTTAATAAGCATATGCGTGTCGTATATATGTATGTATACTATATATAGCATACTTAATTCAAATATTTATAATTTATGCACCTATTAGAGATTATTACTATATGAAACAAAATATTTGCTCCGACATATTAATTCATTACTAAATTAAATATTATTTATTACATATTTGTTTTTTGAGCTAATCGCCTTAATTTTTATTCCAAGTCGTTAGAACAGTTTTAAGATCCCCCCCAAATTTACTTTTTTTACTTTTTGCCACTATTTAAATTATTTACATTATTGGAGCTGACCAAGTGAGTAAATGAAAACTATGTCAGTACCCACGTTTTCATTGCGTGAATGTTTAAATAATAAAAATATTATCGATTTTTACTGTCAGAATATGTCTTTTTTTATTAAACCGTATAAGTGTGTGTGGTTTGAGTGTGTAGCCGAGTCTTGTGCCTGTGTCGCGTATCGCTTCCGCCTCGTCGTGGTCTTGTCACGGCTAGCCGTGCGGGGTCCTGACGCACCCGCCCGTGCTCGACGCGCTGTCGGTGCCTCTGCCTCACCTCCTCTCCACCATGCTCTTCGCCAATCACTGTCATCTTTCCGTTCTTTTCTTAAATTGGCTCACGTCAACGCTCAGTCCCTCTTCTGCCACATAGATGAATTCCGCACTATTTTCGATTCCATTCAATTTGATATCATTTTAGTCTCTGAAACTTGGCTTAAATTCCATATAACTGACAAGAGCGTTGAGCTTCACGGGTACAATATTTATAGAAACGATCGCACTTCGAAGGGAGGCGGTGGAGTGGCCGCTTATGTAAAATCTCATCTTCCTGTATCTGTCCTTTACTCTTCCGATAACTCCAGGTTAGGGTGTCCTGAGTACATGATTATCGATATTAGTTGTAATGGGATACACGTTCTAGTGGCTGTGTGCTACAGGGCACCTGGCCTGGATTTTCGTGTGGAATTCGAACACGCACTTATCAATTTTATGGCTCCTTATCGACATGTCATTGTAATGGGGGACTTCAATTTACTGGGACCTGATCACTACGACAAGACCAACTTGACCAACCTCTTCCGTTCCTGTAATTTAATTATTCTTCCACTAAACGCCACTCACCACACAGCTACTGCCGACACATTGCTGGATGTTATGGCAGTTGCTGACCCGGATCGCGTTGTGCATCATGGACAATACCCTGCCCCTGGCCTTTCTCGACATGACCTCATCTTCTGTGTTTACAGACTATCCATTCCTAAGGCGTGCCCCAAATTCGTATCCTTCAGAAATTACAAATATATTGATTCAGATGCTCTTCTCAATGATGCGTGAGCTTTACCTTGGAATGAGGTAATTCTAGCCCCTACTGTTGATCTTATGGTCAATAAATTTAGCTCTTTTGTTTCTTCGCTTTGTGACCAGCACGCTCCACTGGTGACAAGGAGGGTTACTAGGCGGTCAGCTCCCTGGATCACAGATGTTATACGTAATTTGCAGGCTCAAAGAGATTCTGCATTTCGTAAAGCAAAACGTACTAAGTCACCTGCTGATTGGCTAATATATAAAAGACTAAGGAACAGAGTCGAGCAACAATTTTGCAATGCCA
Source organism: Homalodisca vitripennis (assembly GCF_021130785.1). Lineage (NCBI taxonomy): Eukaryota > Metazoa > Arthropoda > Insecta > Hemiptera > Cicadellidae > Homalodisca > Homalodisca vitripennis. The sequence goes on from NW_025776271.1 coordinate 60,435, forward strand.
AAATAAGATTTTACTATCTACAATTTTCTGTTCAACAATCAACAAAATCGTTATTGAAAAAAGTTAAAGAGCTTGGCATAGGTAAAGTTAACTCTGATAAGCCTATCTCAATTGATCCAAATATAATCAATAACTACTTTGTGGATATCCCTATTGATCTATCCGGGGCCCGTGATTATACCAATGAGTTGAGTGTTGTTCTACTTAATCGTGCTCGGCATCAGTTCTCTTTTGCTAGTGTGACAGAGACTGACGTTATGAGTACGATCTTGAGAATTTCTAGTAACGCAGTTGGAGCCGATAAAATACCTATGAAATTGTTGAGATATATTCTTCCCGTAGTAGTTCCTATAATTACAAATATTTTTAACAGATCTCTTTCTTCTTCAATATTTCCGTCTGTTTGGAAACTCGCTATTGTTCGCCAACTTCAAAAATGTTCATGCCCTGGTGACCCCTCAGACTTCAGACCTATTAGCATTCTATCAGCTTTATCTAAATGCCTTGAGAGAGTGGTGCATCAACAAGTATGTTTCTTTCTCGAATCCAATAAACTTTTGTCCAACTTTCAATCAGGATTTCGTACTAATCACAGTACAACGATTGCTCTTTTAAAAATCACTGAAGATATACGTTCGGCAATGGACAAAAGGCTTGTTACTATTTTAACGCTTTTTGATTTTTCTAAGGCTTTTGACTGCGTTTACCACCCATTGCTTCTTTTGAAATTGTCTAAAATCGGATTCTCTGATGGCTGTGTGGAGTGGTTTGGGTTGTATCTGTCAGGTCGTCAGCAGTGTGTTAGGTCTAACGACAAAGACTCCTGCTGGAAACCTGTGAATCGAGGGGTGCCACAGGGCTCTGTCCTTGGCCCTCTTCTTTTTTCAATTTACATAGACGATTTGACTGCTATGATCAAACACTCATTTTTTCACATGTATGCCGACGATTTAAAAATTTACAGCCACTTTTCCATTTCGAACTATCTAAACATTGTTGCTGACATGAACACTGAAATTGACGCTATTGCAACGTGGGCCTTCAAACACGGACTGAAACTTAACGAAAGCAAGACTCAAACTTATCTTATTGGAACTTCCAGACTTCTGAGCGGTATCGACTTGAACAACACTCCTACACTCATATTGAACGGTCATCCTCTTTCATACAGTGACAAGGTCAAAAATCTTGGACTGACTATTACAAAAACTCTTAGTTGGGCCGATAATGTTACTGAGACTTGTGGCAGGGTGTTTGCTGATATTCATAGTCTTAAGCAATTTGCTATTTATTTACCTTTGAATTTGAAAGTAATGCTAGTGAAGACCCTGATTTTCTGCCATTTCAATTACTGTAGCGAAGTTATAAATGACATGACGGTTGAGCTTTCGGACAGATTACAACGTGCTTAAAATTATTGTGTTCGCTTTATCTTCAACCTCAGACGATATGACCATATAACACCCTTCATTAATCAGTTACATCTGTTAAAGTTGAATCTACTCCGTCAGTTCCACATTCTCAGCATGTTACATTCTATTTTGCATAACGATTATTCCCCTTCCTATCTGTCTGAACGCTTTTCTTTCATTTCTGAAACAAGCAATTGGAATACTCGACGTGGAGCATCTCTGTTATCTATTCCTGTTCATAGATCCTCTATTTACAGTAAATCATTCACAGTCTCTGCTTGTCGACTTTGGAATAATCTCCCGGATCATATTAGAGGTATTCGTAGTCGGGAAAGGTTTCGGGGGGTGCTTAGGGACCATCTGTTTTGGACCTCGTCGGGTTGACGATATCGTGGCATAGGGTATGGGACGATGGCTTTGTATGAATGGTGATGGATGAATGTCTGTTAACTTCCTTGTAAGTTTCATTCTATGTATTAATTTTTAGTTTCATAGAAAACCTTTGTTTCATTTTATTACTTTATATAAATAGAGATTATAATTTTCGATTGTAAAATAGTAATGTAAACTGTATTGTGGCTCTTGTTTTACAGTAATAGTAGAGTTTATTAATTTATGGTTAGGTGTAAGAGAGGACTTAATAGTCCTAACTTCGCTAATTGAATATGTTTTACGTTGTATTCAATAAAGACATTTTTCATTTCATTTTCATTTCATAACTTCACCGCACTAAATAATCAACACCGCAGTGTAGACGCAGGGATATTTAATTATGTTCCCCTACTTGGTTAGTACTGACTAGGACATGGTTATGATGTCTTATACCGCAACTTATAACTGTCAATTGACAGTAATATCTGAAGATTGTGAAATATATTCAAATAATCAGCAACACAGTGAAGACACAGGGATAATGATGTACATGAAATCAGTCAATCATGACTGGGACAGGGTTATTAATGTCCCAGTACCATAATTTATAACTGTCTACTGACAGTACTATCTGACAAATAATCAACAACATAGTGTAAAAGTAGCGGTAATGCTGTGTCTGTACTTAGTGAATACTCACTGGAACAAATTTATTAATGTCACTATACCGTAACTTATAACTGTCAACTGACATTACCATCCAAAGTCATCTTAAACATAATCAACTACTCAGAGCAGACGCAGTCCGTTTTAAAAGAGACATAGTTATTAATATTCCAATACCAGAACTGTCACCTGAGAGTATCACCTGAAGATTGTGAACCTTTAGCAAATAATCAAGAAGTCAGTGTGGACGCAGCGGTAATGATGTCACTGTATTAGTCAATATTGACCGGGTCGGGGTTATTAACGTTCCAATACCTCAAAGCCTACAGCTTTCCATGGCTTACAAGGTATTCAGAGTCTGCAACTTGTTAAGATTGTTATGAAAATTAATTAACTATAATCCGTGATCTAATCCTTTAACCTCTTAAGGGGAGGCGGTACCCCAGAAAAATATTTTTTTTCACATTTTTTTTTTATTTTTTTAAAATGTTAAGCGGCTTTTTCTGCACACAATGATATATAATAACATGTATAATTTGAAAATTGTAAACCTACAGAAAAAAAGTTTTAAAATATGCTTACATCATGTTTCAGGAAGAAATTTGTGACAGCGCTTGCGTTTATTCACACATGTACTATTATACATATGACCTTTTATTTTTGTGTGCTATAATTTGCTTTTGTTGTGTTGGCAGGCCTGAACTAACTTCTATTTCATCAGCTTTGAGTTCTGCTTCTGACTTTATACTGTTTGTTTATTGTTTTGGTGCTTTGTGAAGTGATATAGTGAGTGTTAGTTAGTAATTTATATTTATTATTGCTAACAAGATTGTTTATGTATAAATATGCCTCGTGTTAAAAGTAGTTATGCTAAACCCCGTAAAGGAGTTGGTGGTAGGAAAAGAAAACCAGCCAGTCCTAACCCTAATGAGATGTCAAAAGATGAGTCTACCCCTAGGCCTGAAATGTCAACACAATCTCAGTCAAGCTCTTCAAAGAAAATAAACATAGATAAGTATGAGATGTTTAATTGTGATGAAAACTATGACAATGAAATTATTAACATGCAAATTTTATCAGATCAACTTTTTAGTTCATCACTTTGTAAAAATTGCAAGAAAAGTGGTTTACAAGTGCGTGCTGCTCAACATTTTGGCCTGGCTTTTTGAGATGGAGATTTATTGTTGCCATTGTAAAATATGTACATAAATTTAATAGTTCTAGGAATATTAATTTAGAAAAAAAAGACTCTATTTGATGTAAATATTAGACTAGTGTATGGACTGAGGTCTATCGGGAAAGGTATGGCTGCAGGCAAAATGTTATGTGGCGTAATGAATCTTCCGCAACCTCCAACAAAACCGTTTCGATATAATAAATTTTTAAAAGACAAGGCTAAACAGGTAATGGATGAATCCATGAAAACTGCTGTGGGATGAGGCTGTTGAGGAAAATAAAACCTTAGGTAAGAACGAACGCGACCTTAAAAGTAGGTATTGATGGCACTTGGCAACGGGCGTGGCTTTACCTCTCTAAACGGAATTGTTACTTGTACAAGTGTTGACACAGGAAAAGTTATGGACATAGAAGTGTTATCTAAATTTTGTAATTGTTTGGACAAAACAACAACATGAGGCTATTTGTTCGGCAAATTATCAAGGCTCGAGCGGAGGTATGGAGTCAGCTGGAGCCTTAGCTATTTTTCACCGATCAGTAAATAAGTATAATGTTAGGTACTTAGAGTATTTAGGTGATGGAGATACAAATAGTTTCAAAACTATTGCAGACAGTAAACCTTATGGTGAAGTGGAAATACAGAAACTGGAGTGTATAGGCCATATTCAAAAGAGATGGGGTCTAGGCTAAGGAAACTAAAAAGAGACTCAAAAGGCGTAACACTTTCTGATGGCGGCAAACTAGGTGGAAAGAATAGACTAACAGATGGCATAATTGATCAATTTGCAAACCTATTATGGAAATGCTATTAGGAAAAATACTGATAACCTACAGAACATGAAGGCAGCGTTTGGGCCATATATTTTCATAAACTTTCGACGGACGACAATCCCTCAGCATGGCCTTTGCCCGTCAGGAGAAAATACATGGTGTAAATACAACAAGGCAAAGCACACTAAAGAGCCATATTCTCATAAGAACAGCATTCCTTCAGCTATAATGTTAGCCTTGAAACCAATCTTTCAGGCTTTAGCAAAATCCTGACCTTCTTCGAAAATGTTTTACACGGTAAGACGCAGAATGTCAATGAAAAGCATCAATAATGTCATCTGGTCTAGAGTGCCAAAAAAAGATTTTGTGACATTGTGAACACACTTGAGTTTGGTGCTTATGATGCTATTTCTACTTTTAATGATGGCAACATAGCAAAATGCAAAATGCTTAGAGCAGTAGGCATTGAACCTTGCAAGAGGACAATTGACGCAATGAAAAGTTTTGACTACGAGCGAGTGCGACGAGCAAATTGTGCGATAAGTGACTTTCAAAGACAAGCAAGGAGACAAACCAGGAATTTAAAAAGAAGGATTGAGGAGGATTTTGAAGAGGAGCCTGCATATGAACCAGGAATGCACTAATGCTACGGTAAATAAATTGCATGTTTTTTTTCTATAATTTTGTTATTGTTTACTCTATTTGTGGCTGGGTATAAGTTCTATTTCATAATTTTTCTCTGTTATTTCTCTTATAAATGTATTCTAAACTCAAAAATGTTTTGAAATAATATAGCCTAATTAATTTTTTTTGTATTATCATTTCACTTCCGTTATGACTATAGGCCTAACCCCGCAATCGCGTTACTTTTGATATACAAATTTTTCCAATATAGATAATTCTAAATATTAAAAGCATATATAGCCTATTCTATTAATATAAAGATCACATTTAATTATAAAAACCAATTACATATCATATATAGGTAAAAAATATTATATAACATAGCTAAATAGGTCATTATATTCGTTTTTTTTTTTTGCGATTTCCCGCAAATTTACTTTTTTTACAGTTTTTGCACACAAAGGTACACGTTTCTCAGAAACTACTTGGACAATCAACTTGAAACTTTTACACACATTTATATAGGTTATTTTGGCACCTACTGAGTTTTTTTGAGATGCCTCCTATTATAATTAGGTACCTAAAAAAAATATTCTAAATTCCAAGTTTGATATTTCAATATGGGTTTGAAAAAAAAATCATAAAAAACTTTATTTTTTAAGATACAAGCACCAAAAAAACTCAGTAGTTGCTTAAATACCTATATATGTTGTATAAAAAAAAATTTAGGTTGATTGGTCCATTAGTTTCTGAGATAATGGTACCTATGTTAACATTACAAAGATAGGGGTACCGCCTCCCCTTAATCCTTCACTTTAATTAATAGTATATGAGCGAATATATATTTGAAGGCACCTACAAGATGAAATGTCTATAAATACATTTAAACATTCTAGTCTTGTTATAACAGCAAAAGAATTAAAAATAACACGTCTAAATAATTTTGTGTGTTTTTATGAATACAAATTATTTTCAGTTAATTTTATATTGTACAGAACAAATAATAGCCCATTAAATCATTTTGTTTTTACGAAATTATTTAATAATTATGATTTTAATTTCAATAAAACCGTATATAAAATTAAAGCTTATAATATACGGTAAGCTCACGTATTAAATTGTCTGGTGGTCTACCATAGAAAAGATAATTAAAGTTGATGAGTTCTTTAAACAACGCGTTGTCTGTACAGCGTTGTTAATATCTTTGACAACGCCAATGTTGAGTTCAGCTATATTTCACCTTCCGCTTCATAACGAAGTTCGCAACAAATTCCTTGTTTTGCTTCGATATCAGAGATAACCAGACACAAAATAGCTTTTCCAGGTTACCCAAGAGACATCCCCCTGTAATCTATATGTATTATTCTATATGTTGTTATTGTCTTATTAGGTGTACAGTTAATTGCCCTACATAATTTAGAACGTGTAGGAATTTATATGCTGCATTGAGCAGAAGATGACATGAAGCTAAACGTAACAATAATATTGAATAAACCCTTCACATCATAGCTACCTATTGTGTACTTATATTTTATGTTGGATAGAGAAACCTTCAGAATGTAAATTTTAATAAACTTAGATTTTTAATTTGGCTTGAAAAACAATTGAAGAAGGTTACACAACATTCGCCTAAATACGAATATCCATTATTTTCAGATCTTCTTCTCTGATGTATCTACGTGTATGATGTTGACGTAATAGTGGTGTTATTGATCTAAGCGTCATTTTATTGTATAATGTGCTAGTTTTGCTTGTTATATTGTACAATTACTCGTCTGGTTCCAGGGAATCATTGTCGTTAACTCTTATTTTTTTTAACTGCTCCCCAAGCATTTTATTTTAATTAATGTATTTACTTTCTTCTTATTTACTGTGGGCTTGAAGAATACAAGGCAGTTATGCGGAAGGAGACAAGGTATTGTGCCAGCATGCAGGATGACACCTGCTTCCATGATTAAGGAAACCTGTCAAGGAATAGAATGCTTCGTGATATTTTCTCAACAAAGGGTAAAGAAAAGTAGTTTGGAAGAGCTTGATAAAATGCCAGCGTTTTCTTTCAAACTAGTTTAATCTACCAACTTCTAGTTGTACATTACTTTCCATTATATTCTAATTATAGTTTATATTCTTGTAAGCGGTGCTGTTTTCAAGTTTTACATACGATATTGATTTACATATGCACATACTTTTACATGTTATTAACATATGTTAAGAACTAAGTCCTGAAACATAATCATATTTTTTAATCCGACTCAGCGTGTGTCTATAGTACGACTCTACTGGCTCCAGTTTAGTTCACATCATTCCGTTATAAAATCCTATTATAGTTACTAAAATGATATGCTATAGAACTTCCCTTATTAACAAATCATTATTGTGTCCTTACTACACATTAGTTGATAGGAGTAGGCTGCACACAACGATAACAATGAATACATTTTTTATTATGAAAGATTATTCTATGTAAACGTTTTAAACTCAATTATCATATCATTAAGCAAACAATACATAAATTTTTATTTCAAAAATAAATAAAATAAAAATCGGTTGGAAAAGTTAGATTTGTATGTATTTTCTGTGAACCCACTAAAGGAAGTTTTTATGGATCCACATAATAAAACTTGATCTACGTTAAAATATTTTATAAACAGGTTATATAAACTTTGTTATTATTGTATGTACATATATACATACTATAAGTCAAATGTTGTTTACTTAAATATCACTGTTACAGTTTTTTAGAACGAACAATAAAGGTTAAGCTCGAATATTTAACGGGGGTTTCTCTATTGTATTGCTCTATGCAGGAGTGTAAGAAATTTATTTCAACAAGTTTTAAAAGATATTTTTGGATTAGTTGTTAAATGGTTTAAACATGAAATTCGATAGACATAATATGATTTTGTATTTTATTTGGGCTTGATAACAAAAGCTGTACCAAAAATATCTCTATGTACTAATTTTTAAGGTTATTTTAAGCTTATTATAATCATTATCTGTAGTTTTTGTAAAAACAAGGTTTGCTCCAAAACGTTACGCTATAAGGGAAAACTATGGTATTTAAAAAAAAGTTTTTTTTTTATCAGATTTAGAGCTTTGAAAGAATGAAAATTAGCTTTAAATTCCCGCGTAAATTCAATAATTTAGAGCTTTGAAAGAATGAAAATTATCTTAAAAGTCCTACAGGAATTCAATAATTACTCTAATATGGAACTAATCTACATGCCTTCATATAAAGACATGGACGTGCGCAGAAAGCCAAGATTGTACCCGAGTACCACCAAATATAATAATAACAATACTGTAGGTCGTAAGGCCTGATGTTCGGAACGTAAGAATACAACATGAGGTAAGAAAAAGGTTTAATACTTAGGCGGTGTTTTGAAAAATTATATACGCTTCCATAAAATAAAAGAGTGGCGTTGTGCTATCGCATATTTCAGTACATAAAAAAAGGCAAATATGCAAAAACGTTTTTACCTGATTTTTTCGAAATATTTGTGGAATATATTCTTATAGATGGTTGTTTAGGAATACATCATTACTTCGCATAATTTAAGGACTAAACATATTAAATACAATACCTAAATATAAATTATATATATATATATATATATATATATATATATATATATATATTATATTATATATATTATTAAGAATGTTTTAATCCACGAATTGATTGCTCTCAAATGTTGGGATTTAATTTGTCATGAAGACAGAAATAAGCCAAAAGTATTAAGTACTACTAAATGTAAAGAATACAATACTTTGAAGTAATAAGTGCCTTACAAGTTTTATGTGGTAAAGGAGAAGAAACAAGGAAGGTAGACAGGGTTTTCCCCCTAGGGACATTTAAACTCTTGTGATAAAAAAAAGGTTGAGTTTATTACTTTTGGGCTACCTTAGCAGCTTCCTTTAAACTATAGCAAAGGTAGAGCTGTACGAGTATAGGGACTTTACGGCACCATTGAGAAAGTAAACTGTCCAGTTATCGGCCATTGGGTTACAATATGATCTCTGGAAAACATTCCACTGAATAACATATATTTATTGAGAAGGACATAATGAAGTACCAACACATTTTTAACTCCACCATATCCAAGCAAAGTGTGTTTAATAATATTTGCCTTTTGCTTTATTGATTTTAACGAATTTTTTAATATTGATAATTTGGGTTATTTTTATGTGTATGCTCACGCTTATTTATGTTTATGGTTCTCTTTGCTGATCTAATCCCAAAAGTTTTCTATCTAATCATTATAGTGTCTTATAATAAATTACATCTAATAGAATATTTTTATAAATATCAAATTTGTAAAATTAGATACTCAGAGATTTCTGAGTGTGAAAGGAAAATGCTCAATTCAATAATCAATATCAACACTACACGTAGGTAGAATATTTATATACACATGCAGTAAGTTATTGAAGCTTTAAGTATATATATATATATATATATATATATATATATATATATATATATATATATATATATATATATACATACATATATTGTTTTTAGTAAATTACTGTACAATTAAAACAAAGTGTTTTAATTGTATTATATATATTATTATTATATATATAATAATATTTATTTAGTATTTATACATTTAAAGAGTAATTTATTCTTATATTCTGTATTTATACATACTTTGCTTTTTTATACATACATTAAATATTTATACCTACATAGAGTAATTTATTATTACATTAAGTAACATAGAGTATGTTTCCATATATACAGTAATTTATTAACATACAATGAGTATTTATACATACATTGAGAGTTTATACGTAAATATAGTAATTTATTCATACATTGGTTATTTACATACAATGAGTATTTATACTTAATAGAGCAATTTATTGATGCATTGTGTATTCATACAAACATCGAGTAATTTATTCATACATTGAGTATTGGACACACATAGAATACTTATACATACGTACATTGAGCGAAGAGTCCTATTAGAAATGTTATGTTAAGTGTACAGGTAACTTACAAAGTGGTTTGTAAAATAACTCTAAAATATACATACAATATATTTCGTTCGTTTGAAATTCATGACTCTTGAACAAAACTCTGCGTGTACAACAACAACAAAAAAAAACATATGAATTACATATAATATATACATGGTGAATGTTATTGTTTAACATAAGAAATTACAAGGGTAACCGTTTTGGAGCACTTATGTTTAAATTTTTTGTATTGCAATTTACAAGAAGAGAATCGTTCTAATCAACTCTACACAGATGAATTAATAATATGTATGACTAATCACAAAAACTTTAACCCGTCCTACTTGACGAGAAGGCAGTGACTTTTGTGTTTAAATTAAAAGCACGATTGTGATTGGATGTCAGTATAAGCCTCAGGTTTTCGTACTTCACTGTCTTGTCAACAACAAGCTCTTCGTGTAATCTAAAATCTGTTTATAAATGGAATATTGAGTGGGTAGACAACACGGAATCATAAATATATATATATATAAATATATATATATATATATATATATATTATATATATTTATATTTATATTTATTTATTTATATACATACAATAAATATTATGTCGATATTTTTATTGAAGTAAACAATTCGATACCTTAATTCTTGCTCTTTTGTACTGATTTCACTAATAACAGACACATTTTGAAGAAACATCATATACTTTTATATCACTTACAATTCATTATTAAATTGTAATCCAACTCTAGTTTTTGATAGATTAGCAACAATGGTGTAATTGCAGGCATGATGTTATAATTTGTAATAATGTCTTCTAATACAGTAAATCACAATTTTAAACCAACTCAAAATGCCTAAGGGAGTTAGTATTCACTGGATTCCTAAGAATCACAATAAAGCGATTGCTTTATTAACTATTTTTAAATATACAAATCGCTGTATCATGGAGAGGTTTTGAAATAACAAGGCCAAAGTTTGGAATAAATATGAAAGATGCAATGAAGAAGAAAGATCTATTTAAACTCCCAACTCTTCTGAAATCAGATAACAAGCAACTATGACTGAACCTGAGCAGCTGACAGTTGTGTGCATCCCAAGTCCTTGAACTTTACCTTAAGCATTGTTTGTAACGGTTAGCTATATTTCTGACAACAGATATTTCAAACATTGCTTTTTCTAGCTTTTTCATGAGAATAGTTATTATTAACAATACTATTAAAATTGTTAAACGATCAATGTAGCTGGTATTCATGAGACTCTTCATACTACTTCAAAATCTATAAATTTTCAAATTGGAATCTCTGAGTGGTAATCTAAGTAAATGCAGATTTCAGGCACCTAAGGAGGTGGAGAGCAAGGTACATAACCTTGTTAAATGTATCCTCACTACACCAAATTTTTTTCATTAAGGTTTCATAGGTTGTTAAATAAATTATTAGGTGAATTTTACCTGTGCTTGATGTTGGTGTTATAGTCATTGGATGATAATTTTTATGGATTCAATGTTAATTATCTCCACAAATCACAATTTACTAGTACATTTCCAATCATTACACTTTATTATATAGCAATACAAACCGGATTTGTTATAATTTACTCTATAACGCATTTTTAGCCAATTTCAACATGTATTAATTATTTTCATTCCCTGACTTATTGGATTAATAATTGTAGTTTTTTCAATAATTATACATTAATTGAATTACCTATATTGGTGAAATAATGTAATCGCACATTTAAACATTTACAAACATTATAAACTCCATAATTCTGCAACCTACTAGAGAATAATTGTTATAGACTTCTTTGTAAACACGTGGGATTTATTATAATTAATATAAAACTATTTTTAATATTCACTTAAAATGGTTTAATTGGTTCTATATCTTTAAGTGACCGCCATATTTAATCCTTAAGATTTAGCAAGAAATAATTAAGAGTAAATTTTACCTGTAATTATTTTAGAGTTTGAATAAAAGTATACATTTTGATTTATGTTGTGTAATACCCTAGATATAACTTGACCGTCATCTTGAAACGGTTTTTGGTTAGGACTGGCTATAGAACTCAACCAAGCTATGTAAAATATTGTCACTGTAACAAGTTTAGTTTAAATTTATTTAGACTACGGTGCTTATTGTTTTCACGATTATTCCCACAATTTTGTACACAACTAAAAATGTTTACGTCCATTACTGGGAAAAAATTAATGTTATTTTTACAGGAAGTAGTCAAGTATAAATCTTTGCTCAAATGCGAATAGCCACCATCTTGAAAGTTTTTGTTGTGTAAGACTGGCTAACAAACTTATTTAAGCTATATAAAAATATTGCACCTGTACCAACTTAATTCAGGATTATAGTAGTTATAGTGTTTAGATTTAATCCCCCAATGTAGTACACTACTAAATACTTTGTACAACCTCTGTCTGAATATATTACGTGACGTCAAAAAGATTATTTTTTCCTATCATGATCATCATAATCAAAATACGATAATCCGGATATACGTATTCGGTTTCGAATCCCGATGAAGAAAGTACTATTTTATGGAATGCTTATTGGAATTAAATTTGGCTACTTCCATTTATAATAATGTAATGTAATCTAAATAAAAGCCATTTGATATTTATTATTTGGTCTTAAATTCATATGTTAGTTTGGTTATTTAAACACATATGTGACAGAAATGTCCAAATTTAAAATAAATAAAAAGTAAGGTCCTTCCGGTGTAGTGGTAGCGCACTCACCCGGCAAGTGTGTGATCCAGGTTATGTGTGAAATACAATCCAATGAAAAAAACTTTAGTTTAAGTGCCATTTATATAATGCTCATAAATATGGGTTTGAGTCTTAACTAAAAAGATAAAAATATGCAGATTTCTATGAAATCTACCTCAAACCACACCTACGAAACAAATACTATTTCACCTAGAATTTTTACCAGTTAATTTTATTTTAAACAGACCAAATGTGTAACTAAATAGACTTAAAGAATAAATTCAAAATCACAATAGTAATGTATGTTTTAAAATTGTACTTATACAATATTATATATTTTTAAAAATATATTTATTTGGAAATTACCAATTAATATTTTTTATCCGGATAACCAATAAAACTATATTAAAACATTGAATGAGATAGTCGAATATATTCACCGCACAGTTATAGCGCTGTCGGCGCCTACACTGATATATCAACAAACACAAACATCAACTCCCCACTTTGATTACCGACAAACTTGATTCCACTTTTATCGCAAACCTTCATGAATTTGTTCGTGTACTGCTCTCTTCCTCTGACCGCGCACGGAGAGTAATAGGATGAGCCTACGAGGGCCAGCTAACCGACTTCACTTTAATCATAAACCTCCATGAATTTATTAGTCTACTGCTCTCTTCCTCTTTCTGCGTAGCGAGGGGAAGTGGATGCCTCTGTTAGGACCAGTTAACAGACTTCCTTTTAATCGAAAGCCTCCATGAATTTATTAGTCTACTGCTCTCTTCCTCTTTCTGCGTAGCGAGGGGAAGTGGATGACTCTGTTAGGACCAATTAACTGACTTCATTTTAATCGTAAGCCTCCATGAATTTATTAGTCTACTGCTCTCTTCCTCTTTCTGCGTAGCGAGGGGAAGTGGATGACTCTGTTAGGACCAGTAAACTGACTTCATTTTAATCGTAAGCCTCCATGAATTTATTAGTCTACTGCTCTCTTCCTCTTTCTGCGTAGCGAGGGGAAGTGGATGACTCTGTTAGGACCAATTAACTGACTTCATTTTAATCATAAACCTCCATGAATTTATTAGTCTACTGCTCTCTTCCTCTTTCTGCGTAGCGAGGGGAAGTGGATGCCTCTGTTAGGACCAGTTAACAGACTTCCTTTTAATCGAAAGCCTCCATGAATTTATTAGTCTACTGCTCTCTTCCTCTTTCTGCGTAGCGAGGGGAAGTGGATGACTCTGTTAGGACCAATTAACTGACTTCATTTTAATCGTAAGCCTCCATGAATTTATTAGTCTACTGCTCTCTTCCTCTTTCTGCGTAGCGAGGGGAAGTGGATGACTCTGTTAGGACCAGTAAACTGACTTCATTTTAATCGTAAGCCTCCATGAATTTATTAGTCCACTGCTCTATTCCTCTTACTGCATAGCGAGAGCATTGAATGACTCTGCTATGACCACATAACTGATTGAGTATTTGTATATATTAAATCCTTTTTGCATTATGTAACTTTTCTGCATGTATAGGTTATCAAAATATTAAGGTTAAGAGATAGCAAACCGATGAAATTAGTTCATTTTTGTATGATTATTTATGGATGGAGACTATTTTTCCGCAAACTGTGGTTTTTATCGAGGACTTTTTAAATTGTCTGAAGTCAATCACTCCTGGAAATGTAATATAAATCACAAAACCCAAACTCTTTCACTTGATTCACGATCGTAACCGAACATCAGTAGTTTTAAGGGTAGCCATAGGTCATAGTATTTTCTATTTCATTGAACCGTTTATCAAGAAGAGGTATAGTTATGGACTTAACTCAAAATTAAAATGCTTTATTCTTGTTGAGAATTTTTAAATGCATGCCAATTGTTATTACATAAAATAAGTACAAACAAATAAAATACCGTAATACTAACAGTTTTCATCAATAAAGAAAAACAATGGATTATGGAGTATTCTTTTAGAATTAAAATTTGTTCAACTTATTCCGAAAAGAGTTTAAATTAGAGGCCTCTTTGAACTTTACGCGCAAGATGTTAAAAAGCTTGACGCATGAATAAATAGTACGTATGTTTCTCAAAGAAGGATGTCTTATGTTTTGAATGGGCCGAGAAAGTATTTCCTCGGAGGTTATTATTTGTTTGCTTTATTGAAAACAAGTAATTATTTATAAGGAAAAATTTCAAAGACTCCAGAATTTATATACTAGGAAAAGTAAGTCAATTATTTTCTCTAAAAATACTTTTACATTATTGAGATCAGCTGAATCCAAAAATGACACTACTTTCCCTCTTTTAAAGAACGAATAGGGAGTGTTGGAGTATTCATAAGCCCAAATGATTAATCCGTAACTCAATTAGGTGTAGATGTAACCAACCGATCATTGATTTCAACAATGTTTGAGTTTCAAAAATTTATTCAATGCCATCCATGAACTCAGGGACATCCTAATATCCAAGCAATAATGAGAATTTATAAAATTCTTACTTCAGTACAAAACTGCCTGGGTGCAATAAAAATGTAATTTGTGACATTTAACGTTAAAAATGTAGAAAATGAATTACTCGTTTTTAATAAAATATTTGTCTGGACATTCTTAGTAACAATAAAATATATTTAAAATTGGGCTCATTCTTATACTTTATTTAACTCATGATGTAGTTTACAACGGTAAAATAACATGAGGAATTAAATAAAATCTTAAACATGTGCACTATAATATTATGTAATTATTCTTAAACTAAAATATACATTTATTGTAAAGAAATTTACAAAGTAGAAAATCTGGATTAATTTAGGCAAAACAG
Organism: Homalodisca vitripennis; assembly: GCF_021130785.1. Classification (NCBI taxonomy): domain Eukaryota; kingdom Metazoa; phylum Arthropoda; class Insecta; order Hemiptera; family Cicadellidae; genus Homalodisca; species Homalodisca vitripennis. The sequence continues at coordinate 75,968 of NW_025776271.1, forward strand.
TAATAAAGCTTACGGTTTTTTTAATCCTGAATGAGGATAATGTAATGCTCTTTTGAATATGTTGAAGAAGTAAACCAAAATAATGTGTTGAGGAACGACAGAAACCTTTTAGCTAAAAAACCAAGAATTATTTAGTAACAATGAGAGAGCAATTTACCTTAAGATCTCAAAGGATATAGTCTGTAACGTCCGGGGACTGTAAAGTAGGTAAACGTTTTCCGAGTTTGTCACTTCATGGACGTTTTGTTTGTTTGCATTAGAAGGTTACTTTAAGTACAATATCCTTCAAAAGACTAACTCGACCAATCTTAGAGACAGTCGGCGGACCGTCCTCCCATGGGAAATAAACTTCTACTTAAACTTGTTAAGGTTTTGTTCCCTGCAACCATATCAAAGACAGTCAACCTTTTTGTTAGTAACAACAAAAATGCCCTTTTGATATAAAAATAATTGTATATCATACTTTATGTATACTTTATGGTTGTAACTAATATTATACATACATAAATACAAAGTGATACTTATTTTGTGTATTAAATAACATGAAGGCATACTCGTATGTATCAAATAAGCAATTCAGTTGAATTAGAAGGACATGTAAATAAAATAACTAAGACTCTTTTTGCTGCACATCTCGTAGATGTTTATCTTATAAACAACGATTGAACAGAAAAAAACTAAATTTATTGTCTATAATTTTTAACAAAATTTATTATAATATCGAACTGTGCTTCTCTTAAGCAAGTAAGATGTAAATTCTCCAAGGCGTGAACTTATACAACCTTATTCCGGGTTCGAGGAGTCTCCATGACTTATAGGGTCAGCTATTTAAGTTTTTAATATCAATGTCAGCATACCTCTGTTCTTGCTCAATACGGCACATGACACCTATGACAGCCGGCGTACGTTTAATCGAACGACATTGGACGGGCCAGTTCCGTGTGTAAGTGTGTGTGAGTGAAAGTAAAATAGTTGTGGTACCTTTTATGAGGTGGTTAATACCCCCTACATAGCAAAGTATTATACGAATAACACATTGAGAATAGCAAGCTTAAAACGGACAAAGACTTTTCACGGGTAAAAGAGTCATCATTTTTTTTTATCTTTGAAAATTTGTTCCCGAGGATTTATAAACCTCTCGGATGTACATTCAGCTTTATGAACATTTTAAACTCGCAGTAAAATTACATTTATATTATAGTAAAAATATTGTGAGTTTGATACGATACAGTATTCCTGGACAATCGCATTCTAGTCATCACATCATAGATTAAACTGAGTATAGAAAAGTAGTTACTTACAAAATGAAACGAATAACCCGTCTATTTTATAACACACACACCCGGAAAATATTTTGCATATCACTTATCTTTTCCACGTCTATAATTCATTTTAAAATCCTGTTTCCGCCCTGTACAGTTAGAAAATATCGATTTTGTTGAAAAAGTTGTATCTGGAATGTCAAATTTACTGCAACCAGAATACGCAAGTGTATCCTTATATAATGTTAAACCAATATAGGGAATGGAGCTTGTCGTGGCAATCTATGGAGTCAGGAAGAAAAATCACCGAGCTTATACAAAACTGATGTGATCCTTTACTTATACTTTGTCCTCACAGAGCAACTTTCATTCGAAATTTATTCCATTAAACACATTAGCAATTAACAATTTTTATATGAGATAGTATTTATAAGAACACTCTTGTATTGTTCAGGTATCTCTACAAGATGTACAAATGAATAATTCTATTTACCCATCATTTTTAATTTTGATATCCATTCTTTAATTATGTAATTTTCTTCTTTTGGTAATGTAAAAATTATAGTCTGATATTGATTAAGGTACTATAATAATAATAATGCATTAAACGTGATATTTAATACAGTATCTACACTTTTGTTACCCAATTTATTTTGTTCTCTTATCTAATTAAATTATAGTATCAAAGATAATATTGTTGATAGCAGTGTTTGGAATTATTTTATTTAATAATAACTAACGTTTTGATCAGGTTCGTGACACGAAGAACGAGAAAACATCATTATCATTTATCAAAAGGCACAGCTTACCTGCACCAGACAGTTAGGGTGGGCATGGTTTGCCAAAAAATAGAGAATTAAGCTTTAAATTATTGTGTTTTTATATTCCTTTATGTGTGTTTGAACTGCTTTTTAGTATCATTGACGAATCTTTAGAAGTGTTGATTGTTAATGAAAATGAAACAATATTTCTCCGGAAATTTGCCATCGTTCAGTGATATAAAAAACAGTAATACTGCGTTTTGAGATCTGGAATCTGATCTCTTCCTTAGGTGAATAACTAACCTAACACGTAACAACAATCCAGGTTAAAATAAACATATCATACCAGAAACTCAGGAATCACAACAACCATGCAAGTCAACTCTATGGATAAACATTTTAAAACACGACTTGACAAAAACAAAAAACTAATTATTATACCTAACCTACAAAACACATGTCACAATCGGTCTGCACTTTTCCCGTCTTAAACAGGACAATTAATTTCTTATAATTTGGTATGAGCTGTAAATGTACCATACGATTCATATACTCGCTTTTTGAGACCGGAACTCACTGAAACCTCATCACAAACCTTTAAACAAACATTGAGGTTCTTGAAGCTCAACTGAAATTTTCACGAATGTCGGTAATGAAGGCCAATGGGAACAGTGATGAATTCTAACGTGGGCGATGAGGTGTGAGTGGTAGTCGAATGATAAAAAGGTCACCATTCCACCTATTAAAAGATAACGCCCTCAATTCAATACCATTGTGCTAATAAATATCAAGACGCCCATAAAAAGAATAATAAAAAATCTATACTCCACCTAATATAAAAATGGAAGTATACATAGCTAGCCCCTCATTCATTGACAGACCGAAGAGGAAACACCATCTGCGATGCAAGGTGATTGGAATCGCGAGCGATAGCCCTGTTTGACACTTGGCTCTTCTTGCAACGGCAAAGACGAGGGTAAGTGGCATCTGTATGCCAGGAGCCAGGCTACCACAAATCGATTGTAGCGACCCGCCTACTCCAGACAGCTGCAGCGTCTTGATTGCGGGGGCGAACGGTAATGCGGCTTTGATCACAGCAACGTTTTCTAGCTCTCGTAGCAGCGTATCTGGTCATATTTATAATAACTTTCATGTAATAAACTATAGTGCAAAATGAAATAATTTAAAATATATTTAAAATTATGTCTTAGAGGAGAGTTACATATATTAAAAGTGAGATTTTAAACACGAAAATTGAGAAAAGTAATTAATTACCGCGTAAAATATACATATAAAATTTTTAGATTTAGCAATGTTTTTGCTTAATTGAATACGAAATGAATACGACACCAATACGTTACAGAATATAACTATAGAACGAATGAAGAAAACCCTTTACAGCTCATTAAAATAGTTATAAAATCAGCGGCCGTAAGCAAACGTTAAACAGAGCCATCAGAATCCCATTACCATTCTTCAATCCTTCAGCAAACTCATTAGTGTATCGATCACGATTAATCACTTCATTCTCCACCACCAACCCATACCTAACCTGAAATTCATTTCAATCTGAATTATTTTATAAAGCCGTGTACAGAAACCATTTGATAAAATGATTTTGTCGATTCCACATTTAGCTATACAGTATTTTATACCACATATAAAATATAGATAGGGTTCAATTAAGAATTGTTATTATATTTATAACTTTAATATTTTTTATGAAGCTTAGTATATTATCTTTAGATGTATTTCCTTAAATAAAATCGTAATTTCAAGTAGTACACGTTTACATACAAGTTCTAACAATATAAGTATATCTGTACCGTTATACAGGGTGTAAAAAAGTCCCGCACTAGCTTGGTAACTCCCGAACGATTACAGGTAAAGCAATAAAACTTGGTGCATAATTACTGGACCTATAAATCTACTGTTTAATGGAACTAAAATTTTTTCATCTCAAGGGTATGGCCCGCAAGGAGTCAAAAAACCCCTTCAATGACAACATAGGTCGAGTAGTGCATAACAATAAAAGCCTTCATTAACAGAGTACAATGCCGCAAATCCGAACTCAAAGGGTTTACTCTTTAAAACATTTCGCTGGTTAAAAGTTTGAAACATTTAAGATGTAGGTCCTGTTCTAGATTGTTTAATATTCTTGTCTTGGCTCAAGTTGTTAAAGTTAAACTTAGTAAATAAATATTGGACTTATCAAATAGTTTATAAGGTAGTTAGTGAGTCAAAATTTAAACCAGTGTAATTTTTTAAAGAATGGACCGTTTGAGGTCAAAATTGCGGCATTGTACTTTACTAATTAGGAACCTTTAGTTTGATGTATTACTCGGTCTATGCTCTCATTTAAGATTCCCTTCAGACTACTTGCTGGTCATCCCCCTGACATAACAAAAATATATAAAAATTACTTTTATATGTGCAGTAATGATGTACCTATTTTATTGCTTTACCTGTAATCGTTCAGAAATTATGAAGCCTGAGCGGGACTTTTTTACACCTTGTATAGTAATTTAATGGTATATTACGCTCTGTATTAGTGTGTGTGTTATACTCAATCACATAAAATCCGCAGGAATAATTATACTGAAATGTTATATGGAAAAAATACAGTTAAAACCACAAAGAGTTCTACTCCGGGCTACGCCCCATTGGCTACAGTTGTGAAATATAAAATTGAAAACCTATTAATTGTGATGAGCTGTTGCTCTGTGTAAACATTGTTTCATGACATTTGATTTAACATCATTATCTTAACCTAATTCTCATTTTTTTACATTTTAGGTCTTGAAAGCACTGCATAAGCTTAATAGTAACAATACTTGTTATTTTGACCTCTTCTACAACTGCTGTTGATCACACAGTAAGAAAATATCTGTATAATAACATTGAAAGGTTTGGTGTTAACTATTCACTCAAACCTGAAGCAAAAATGTATTAAATCAACTTCTATATCTACCGTTGGGATTATCAGTCTTATCCGCCACCTATTTACTCGAAAACAAAATGTTAATGTAATACATTAAATTCTCCAACTTCTTTTTCAAGTTCTTTTTAATCTTTTATCACAAATAACTTAGTTTTAAGAATGGATCCATTATATCATCCATGTGCTTTCCAGCCCGTTTCGCTACCAGATAGTTTTTAGCTTTGTAGGCTAAACATTTTGGTATATATTCTTCACGGTATACGTTGAATGAAAATTGTCTATCAATTAACTATTGACTTTTGTTCTTTTCACCTATTCTACTTTTAAATATCTGCTTTCAATAAATAACTTCATATCTAGAAATCGTAGCTGGTAATTAAATAAATATACTATCACAAATAAAATATAGGCTACGTGATTAATGAAATGTTTCCAAAATATATACTTATAAACTTGGTTGATGAGAAAATACTAATCCTGTTACCTCATAAAATCGTTGGCGTAGGACACATGCTAGTTCCTTTGGATCTGCCTTTTCGTTGTATATTAAATTTGCCTTCAAAAATAAAGCAATTCATTCTAAGTTTTTTACAACAACTAATTAGAACCACTAGGCAGGGTAGCATCTAAAAGAACAAAATCTATATGTTGATCCAAGGTGAGAAAATAATGCCGGCACTCGAGGAAATTGGTTGTTTGTAAATAAATCATTCAAGAATCTTTCGAGACGTTCTAAGCTCCCGTCTTTTCTTCTAAGGATTTTACCGTTCCATAGGTATTGGCATAAAAGTAGCCAAACAAACTTTAACATTGTTTATATAAAGAGAATTTAGTTCCCCTCCAAAGAATGATTCAGTGGGAAACAAGATTTAGTAAAATATCTACAATTTGAAATAAACTAAAAATCAGGTACGGATCCCGGGTCGTGAGAGAGATTAAAAACTAAATATCTTGGATTTTGACTGGTTTCGCATAGACTGATAAAAAATCTCTGAAGATATGTTTAAAATCTGTTATCATCTCCTAGTCAAACAAATTTGTTTCATTCTTGTATGAGTTTCCTTAATCACGTTTAGATACTGGCAGGGAATTTACGTCAGAGCAATGTTCAGTCAAAGATAAGCTTGATCGGTTATTGCGTATTTGTATCGTATACAATGCACTCCACCACAGAGTTTAGATTGATACAAAACGTTTAGATGATGTCAGGGAATCGCATGTAATGTTGAACAAGTCAGAGTAATGTTCAGTGAGAGATTACTGTACCCAAATCAGACAAAGAAAGAGATAGAGTAGAGTAATGTTCAGTCATTTGTACTGTATCCAATATACTCCCACACCCCCGTTCAGATTGATAAAATAACGTTTTCACTCTGTCAACGGTTACAAAGTAATGTTGGTCTGGTCAGAGAAATGTGCAATATAAGATAAGCCTGATAATCGTATTAAGTATACTCTAACACCCGTTTTAGATTGATAATACTTTTTGATGCTGGCAGTGAATCGAAAGTAATGTTGTTTAAGTCAGAGTAATGTTCAATCAAAGTTAAGCCTGATCGGTTATTGCGTATTATACCATATCCAATATACTCTAACACCCCATTTAGATTGATAAAATAACATTTTGATGCTCGCAGTGAATCGAAAGTAATAATGTATATGTCAGAGTAAATTTAGTCAAAGGTAAACCTCATCGGTAGTGGGTATTTGTATCGTTTCCAATATACTCTAACACATGGTTTTTGTGAACGTTAACTTTAGCTCCCATTCACCTTTATTTTATTGCTGCGTCCGGAATATGACGTATATAAATTTCTGTGATCAAAAGAATTTATAATATTTTCTCTAAAATAATACTTTTTTAGTTTACATTATTTTGCGCTTGAGACATAATCCGATATGGTATCTTGTTTTTAGCAGATAAATATTTCATTTGCAGTTGCAGTTTTATAATGCAGAATGTGATAATTTAGTCAACAGCGTATGGAATCTAGACTATACCCGAAATCTTAAAAGTTTAAAAACTACTTTCAGTTCAATACATTTGTTAGTTAATATATAATTTAATGTGTACAATGTTCCAATATACAATTGAACTATATTTGGTTTTGAATATAGGCCCACTTCAGGTTTAAATGGTATGCTATATATGGTATGAGTAAAAATCACTGCAAAAAGAAATTTTTACAAAAATATTAATAACAATAATTTATTTGTAAATGTGCAAAATATTGATGAATATTAAAATAGAACTAAGTAAAACGGTATATTTATTCCTATGTACGTGGTATAAAAAAATTTCCTGTCTTGAGCGATGTCTCGAGAATATAAATCTGCAAAAGTAATAATATGACTAGATGTATCGTAACAGGCTCAGATAAATTTCGAGGTCATGAGGGATGTCTTTGACATCCTAGTGGAATGCGATAAGCATTATCTGATAAGGTACTTTGACCTGAATGTCAGTAAAAACTCTTAAACTTTAGCTGTATCTATGCCAGGAGAACTGCTGTGGGCGTATCATTGACTGCATGTCGACTGAAGAGATATATGTACCACTCGATCTAATCTATGAGAAAATGAGCTTTCATACAAATCCCATGCCTTCAGATCAATACGATCTCGAGGTAATCCGCTCAGTTATAGACTACACTAACGCTCATACCAAATGTCATGAAAGAATACGTATCGCTATCAAACCTGCTAATTGAAAGTCCCAAGTCAATAACTCAAATCATTTTTGAGATATTATGAGGACGGGAAGCTTTGCAAACGCTCAGTAAAATTTTATGGATCAAGATATGCCATGATAAAAATCGATTATGCCTTTATAGAAATGAATGTTCTATAGCTTCTTGGGATCTCATTATATCCTTTGGACGTGCGTCTGTCTGTTATATAAGAGAAACGTTGCCAGTCCTTCGAGGGATAGACTTTGATATTATTAAAACATAATTTAAAATATTACCGTTTTATATAGTTGTTTACAATTGATTAATATAAACATTATAAATGATAACAGTATTGAGATAAAAGTTAAAATATACAGAATAGTATTGGTGTTTTCATGACATAACTTATCATTTGAACCAAGAAATCTTGGAGAAAGATTATTGTAAACAACATAAACCCAAATATTTATATTTGTTTGTTACTCTCGGAATACCAGTAGGTTATAATAAGGGCATCGAATTACCCCATAAGGGAGTAATACTAAAAGTAACACGTTACTTTCAGTGTTTTGTGACCTGAAATTATTATCTACTTAAATTTTTATATATGCATACATTTTCATAGTTAATTATTAAACTAAATAATAATTTCACTTGTCGTTAGTATTGAGATAGCCCTGTACCAGAAATATCCCAAGACTAAAATGTATGTAGGTATCTTCTAAGACTCTAAATCAGCTTAAAATTAGATTCTAGGTATATAATTGCTTATTTTATTCATGCAATTAAGAAGTTATCATAGATTTTGTTCAGCCTCTTTGAAAATACTCTCAGCTATTACTGAATTAGGGTCCCTTTACTCTTACCACTACCTAAGCCTTGGTAAAGGTCTTTGAAATACACCTCTGTATTTGTTACAATAAATAGTTCCACTATGCGATCCTATCAAATGTGTTTAGAACATATACTCACATGTTTTACAACGTGAAGTACATATACGAAGTTTTATTTACGGAATGTATTTAGGCTTAAACAAAAAATTGATACAGGATGTCTTGCAGTGCCTTTTTAAAGATATAACAAGATATAAATTTTTTTTGTTATTGATGAGTTGATAATTTTAAGAGATTTACACTCTCTTTACATTCATGTCTCTCGAGGTCCCGGACTTCACAGATAGGCCTTGTCTGTACCGCTGCTGAGCCTATAAGCCGATCACTCAATCTCATATACAGTTCTAACATCCCTGTAGAGTTCACGTATCATGAAATCGTATTTCCGCTAGTTCAAGTACTCCGTGTTACCTTGTCTGTACCGCTGCTGACCCTATAAGCCGATCACTCAATCTCATATACAGTTCTAACATCCCTGTAGAGTTCACGTATCATGAAATCGTATTTCCGCTAGTTCAAGTACTCCGTGTTACCTTGTCTGTACTACTGCTGAGTCTATAAGCCGATCACTCAATCTCATATACAGTTCTAACATCCCTGTAGAGTTCACGTATCATGAAACCGTATTTGTGTTAGTTCAAGTACTCCGTGTTACCTTGTCTGTACTACTGCTGAGTCTATAAGCCGATCACTCAATCTCATATACAGTTCTAACATCCCTGTAGAGTTCACGTATCATGAAACCGTATTTGTGTTAGTTCAAGTACTCCGTGTTACCTTGTCTGTACTACTGCTGAGTCTATAAGCCGATCACTCAATCTCATATACAGTTCTAACATCCCTGTAGAGTTCACGTATCATGAAATCGTATTTCCGCTAGTTCAAGTACTCCGTGTTACCTTGTCTGTACTACTGCTGAGTCTATAAGCCGATCACTCAATCTCATATACAGTTCTAACATCCCTGTAGAGTTCACGTATCATGAAACCGTATTTGCGTTAGTTCAAGTACCCCTTGTTACCTTGTCTGTACTACTGCTGAGCCTATAAGCCGATCACTCAATCTCATATACAGTTCTAACATCCCTGTAGAGTTCACGTATCATGAAATCGTATTTCCGCTAGTTCAAGTACTCCGTGTTACCTTGTCTGTACTACTGCTGAGTCTATAAGCCGATCACTCAATCTCATATACAGTTCTAACATCCCTGTAGAGTTCACGTATCATGAAATCGTATTTCCGCTAGTTCAAGTACTCCGTCTTACCTTGTCTGTACTACTGCTGAGTCTATAAGCCGATCACTCAATCTCATATACAGTTCTAACATCCCTGTAGAGTTCACGTATCATGAAACCGTATTTGCGTTAGTTCAAGTACTCCGTGTTACCAGGTTGAGGATATTACTGTAGATAGAAGTTTCCCATAACAATAATTCCAGCGAACTAAGTGTTACTGTTATATTCATTTAAAACCATTATTAAGATTTTAATATTTTTATTTTAGACTATTCTTATTTATGTTCAGTGCCAACAACATTTCATATAGAAATTCAAACAATAACGACAACAATAATTTAATCTCATATTACAATTCGCCTTAAGTACTAATAAAGAGAAATTACTATTTTAGGTTTAAGAAATATGCATGTAATGTTTAAAAAAATACAAAACATTCTACATTAATTACTTTACCAAAATTTAATTTTTACAAAATAATAACTTTTAGGGAGCAATAAAACACATACGTTTACGATATATTTTGTTATGAAAACTTTCATAAATGATCTTGCTTAACTTTAATCTGTTTCGTATTTAATAAATTATTTATATTTTTACTTCCTTCCAAAAAATACATATTAAAAACTTTATTCTATGTGTATTTATGCGAAAAATTTGTTAAGGTGTTTGGATGTTTGATACTTAATCACACAAAACACAGTAGACAGATTTTGAATAAATTAGGTATGTACGTTACTGAACACATTGACTGCTGAAAAAAAAATATTAATACTTTTAGCGGTGCTGAAAATTTATTGTAGTGTGATTACTTACCATAGACGTATAGAAGCCTCAATATGAAGTTTTCAGCCTCTCAAGTGCTTTTGGCTTGGTGGTTGTGACATCACAAGTGAGCGGTCGGATCCGGCCGCGCAGCACCCGCACGGGACATGGCGCGCACGACTTTGGCAGTTCTTTGCATACACTGTTTGAAAACGTGTTTTATTTACACTTTTACTATAACTATCACTAAATATTTTATATACACATTTATACACTATTTACAACGCCTTCGGACACGTTCTTCTTTACTTTGGTGCATGGTATTTTTCGTAGCACCCAACTGGGCATAAGGCTGGTTCGCCAGGGCACTGAGCACAAAAAATATATTGACTTGGAATTTTTTCTTCCTTCCTCGAGGCATACTCTACAGCGGACCCTGATATGACTCCCTTTAGCATCTCTTTTGTTGGTCTTTGATAGCACATGCGTCGGATTTCTCGGGGGGCGGACCGGAACTGCTTGCTGTTTTTCAGGAAGGAGGGCCCCTACTACTTCAAGGCGAAAGTCATACAAACTAAGATTTGAGCCCTCATTGGCAAAATTATGAAGTTTATATGCATTGACCATTACCATCTGGATAAAGTGTATGAACACTTTCTTGTACCACCTCAATGACTTGTGTTCCATTGGGTAATAAGACATGAGTTGGTCATTTCTGTCTACCCCTTTCATATTTGCATTGTACTGCAATATTGGCAAGGGCTTTTCTCTCTGTACTTGCCTTCTGTTGATCGATACTGCCATTGTATTTTCAAACTCTGTTGAGAGGTATGCAACAACTCTTCGGTCCTTCCATTTTGCTACCATAACCCCTTCCGCATATGCTGCGATTGTCTCTCCTTTCTTTAGTTTTGCATTTTTCACCTCGTGTGGTAAATATTTTCTATCAAGCCGCAATGTACCAGTACAGTACGTTTTCTGAGACAGAAGTTCTGATGCCAGAGGAAAACTGTTATAGTAGTTATCCATAAAGAGAGCATGGCCATTGTTTAGTTTTCCCCTCATTAGATGAAGTCTACTTTTGTCGCATGTCCATGGCCTGATAGCTCACCATCCGAGCCTGTGTAGATTGTCAATCTTACTGCTAATCCATGAAGCTCACATAGAGAATATACCTTGATCCCGTACTTATGACGTTTTCCTTTGATATACTGTCGGAAAACGAGTCTTCCTCTCCAGAGGATCATGCCTTCGTCAAGGGAAAGCTCTCGGCAAGGATAATACAAGGCATCCATCTTTGAATTAAAATAGTCTACCAGTAGTCTAACTTTATATAGTCTGTCGTCAGTACTCTTCGCATTGTCTGCAAAATGGAGGCACCTTAGAATAAGTAGAAATCGGTCACGGCTCATCTACTCTCTTACCACACCAAAATTAAAAAATCGGCTTGTTTTCCAGTAGTCGTTTATCTTATTTACACGTACAGTGCCCATGTGAAAAAGAATTCCGATAAATATCTTTAGTTCTTCCACAGTGAGGTCTTTGCGCCAGTTGTTGATGCGGGATTTGGGCTGTAGATTTGGTCTAAAAAATACTTCTCTGGCATATCTATTTGTTTCTTTCACGATGTTCTCCAAAAGAATTGTATCAAACATTAAAAAAAACCAATCGATAGGTTTGTTGTTACCTGGTACAGGAACTTTTAGCCGATTTTCCTCCGTAAAGGGAAACTCACGCAGACCTGCAGTGTTAGGAGACCAAACTGGGTTATAGACTCTGGTTTCGTCCTCAGCGTCTGAGTTATCGCTATTTTCACCTGCACTTGTTTCGTCAGTATCATTTCCAAAGTCACTGTTATCAGAATTATTATCAGTGTCAATATTTCTGGTAGTGGATGCCATTCTAATAAAATACCAACACTCAGTCAGGGCACAAAATACAAGAAAAATAGTTATACAATATTGCACAACCTGGCCCGGCTCACGCTACCCCTCCCCACATCGCACTGAAAGTCCCGCTAAAACTCCATACAGACCTAACCTAATTGAAGTTTGTTCATTCACACTGTATCTATTTTTATTCACTAATAACTGTACAATAATCACAACACACAGTCAAAACATACACTAGGATTACACACACATTGATTAAAGTTCAAAATGTCCAACGCGAAAACTGTAACTTGTTTGCAGTACTATAATGGCTACGCACCACGCTGACAAAAATTCACCGTCTCTGAGCAAAAGCTGAGCTCGCACTGGCTACAACGAACAGAGTAGTGGAGGAGGTCGGATCCGGCCGCTCCGCACTGGCGCGACGTCTGGCGCGGCCGGATCCGACCGCGCCGCATTGAGTGTGTTAAGTATAGGAATCAAACATAGGCAATTTTTTATTCGTAAATACCAAACGCATTTAAAAATCCTTTGAAGAAAGTATACTTACTGTAAGAAAAAGAACATTTGTGACAGGTATTAGAGTTACATACACGCAATATCATATTACTTTGTATTTTTATGAATATACGTTAACTGTGTGTTGCATGAAAAATGATAAATTGCAACAAAAACTGTAGGACTGGCCATGAACGCAATTTAAGACAACAATTGCTCCGCGGTTACATGCGGGCACATAGATAGCAAGTTCTCTTACCGACTTTTACTGTGCGCAACAGAATGCGCTGAAGATTTCCACACCAAGTGAAGAGAACATAGCAGAGGTTATTTTCAAATAAGGCATGGTAAACTGTTTTGGATAATGCTATGTCATAGACAGCTTTTATTATTTTTATGGTTTTCAAGCTATTACTTAATTTTCTACACAGGATGTCAATGTGAAATGTCCACAACGCGTATGGGCCTTCACTATATTGTGAAGTTTGCAAGGGGAATGTTTAATGAATACAGCACTGGTGTACACACGGTGTTCGGCTGCTTACAGCAGCAGGACAGACTATTATGAACTTCCATCCTGCGAGAACTCCGCAGGACGGAAGTGTAAAGCACAGTCACGTGTTTAGGAGAAAAATGAAACGTCAAAGGAGAGAGTGGTTCAGGCCTAAAATATGTGGTTACGATTAAATAATACACAAATACAGTTTAATCTTTGGTATCATTAGGCGTTGAGTGAAGATTATTAACCTCAACTTAAGAGCAATCAGTGTACAGGAACTGTATAATTTCATGAACAAAGGGGAGGGTGTGTAACTCATCACCCTCAGTAGGCGTGAGTGTTCGAGTTTTTCTATTATCCTGTGATCAAGCTTTCGAAACAAATGTGCAGAGAGGATACAGAGAGGGTTATTTGCAGTGTGTCTTACAGGAGGGTTCTAAGATCTTCAGTATATTGATAGAAAGAGTTAACAAAAGCACGGATTATCTTGATAGCTCCATCTGAAACACTTGGGAGGTCTGTTACGTCACTCAGGTGTGGGGCAGTGAGATCACTAGATTAATTATACCGTTCAAACAGTGAGTTACATGTTATCAAGTAGTTAGAGGCAGTGAGATTTAGAGATTTTACTAAATTAAGAGGGTCGCCTGATAAGACAGACTTAGTTATCAGATAATGAAACTTAGTTACATGGGGTAAACTAGAGTTCCGGCGGATAGTGGAGTCGAACAAGTTTAAGAACAATATTGTAGAGTGTACCTGTCAGTTTCATGTCTAATTTGGACAATTTAATTTAATAACTGAATGTAATAGGCAGCTCATGCTGACCTTGGGAGTTTACAGATAGAGGCCGAGAAATAATTTCTGTAAGCACATGAAACACACTAGATACCTGTACATTCAAGTCATTAGCTTGATAAAAATCTTGAGAACGCAATCATAGTTTCAAGTATTTTAGACAACGCCTTTTAGATATTACGCATTGTAAGCCTGAAGAGTGCGAGGTTGAATTTAGATAAGGGAAGGAGTGAGGCATCAATCTTTGACACAAGGTCACTAATTTTAATAAGTCACCCCTTAATAGATCAGACAATTTATTTACACCTAAGCTCAGGAGGTTTGGTGAACAATATGGCAATGAAATGCTTATTTATTTTAACATCAAACTGTTGGAAACACTATAAAATTGTTCTATAAACGTTTAACAAGATTATCTATTAACTACATCCGAACAGACTGGCAACTGTAATTTTCAACACTGTTTATTGAATTAAACTCTCCCACGGAACCTTTGTTGGTCTTTTCCTTCTTGTTAATTTATACCTAATCTAGAACTTCTTCTTGAGTATTATCTTACCCAATTAACTGTACATGTATATATTTAACTTGAATTAAAATAGATAATTGTATTTCTTTTATTCAATTAGCGCTTCATTCCCACGTGGTTATTACTGTGAGTCGTCAGTTTTATTTGTAAATACAAGAATGCAGAGACCAACTGATAGCATGCATATCTGATATCTCTTATTGCACTTAAAACTAATTTTAAACTCTGGTTTTTCTTTTAAACTTAAATTTAGGAATACTTAAACATGGGATATCCCTTATGTTAACCTTTAATATTAGAAGTATATCAAATTAGTATCAACCAAGTCAAATAAGAAAAGATCCCTTCAACCTACATAGTGCTTAGTCAAATTTTAATAAATATTATTAGTACTAAAGCAAACTTAATCTACTAAAGCAATTGGTAGATAGTTTCTATAAGGCTATTTCAGCCCAGATATATCATAGAATTACATTTTAGTAGATTTGGTGATAACTTTGAATCTTCATCCATGGAAAGAACCTATATAGCTTGAATATTATTTTTAAAATGGTTTCATACAAACATTTTAGCAAAAAATAGCATTTTTGTCCTGACAATGAAAGAAGTTTACATGTTCTCACAAATTTATTCAGCTGTTTATTATTTTAACGTACATTGCTTTTTATATTATACATATTTTTTACAATCCACAGCTATATTTTGTGTTTTTATAAGCTATTAAGTCTTGGGAAGAAATGGAATTATAGACACCCAGGAGGAGACCTCTGTTACTTAGAACAACTTTTGCTAATGGATTATTGGGAAAAGTTGAATACATTTTTGTTCTGACAATGAAAGAAATTTACATGTTCTCACAAATTTATTCACCTATTTATTATTTTAACGTACATTGCGTTTTATATTACACATATTTTTTACAATCCACAACTATATTTTGTGTTTTTATAAGCTATTAAGTCTTGGGAAGAAATGGAATTATAGACACCCAAGAGGAGACCTCTGTCTAGATCTTACACCAACTTTTGCTGATGGATTATTGGAAAATATGGAATACATTGTTTTGCATAAGAAATATATTAAAGTAGATAAAACAGAAACAAATAAATAAAATGAATTAGATATGATTTTGTAATGTAACAGAAGTAGTCGGTTCCTTACATAACAACTTTAAATAATTGGTTATTACATAAGGGAATGCTATGATCATATCAAAATATCTCTATTTTTATAAGTACATGACAATGAAAGTAAAATAAAACGACATTCAAAAGTCACACAGGAATGTTACGGATTAACACAAAAGAGTACTCTATATAAAACCTAGTAGTCTAGTTACTTTTTGACAGATAGTCTTGTGTCAAATTAACTACAAATAAAACCATTTAATACTAAACAAATGTATTATATTTACTCGATATTTACTTAAAGGAGATTGTTTTATAATTCCGTCAAATATGTATTTTTGTTTTGTAAATCCATATCTATAAATAAATCATGTTATAGTTTTATCTCTTCTGAGGTTTTAAAACAAAGTTCACTCATAGAAGTATCAGCTATGAAGACGAGTATTTATATTGTATACTCAGATATTTAGATTCCTTTTAATGATGTCAGCTCGGTTACCAATCGTAATACTACTAGATATACTAGAAATTAGTTTTACTTTTCCTTAAAAACACATTTTTCATTAAACAGAATAATGAACTAAAGCCCTTCATAAAATTCGTTGTACGCTAACGATTTTTTATCTATTTAGCAAGAAAAAATGTAAGATGTTTGTATTCCGTCCAGGATCGTTAGACAGTTCTAATAAAATAATCATTGTTACAAATGTTCCTTATAAATAAACTCTTATTCCAAACAAGAAAACTTGTTCCTGTGAATGAGATTATTTGAAAAGATCATATAATTTGCGTGCATTTCCATGGAAATGATACGGCGAAATACAAAATAATAGAATCAGAAAAAGTTCTATTTGCCGGTTCGACTCCCGGCAGAGCAAGTACTTTTTGCGATTCAATGTTTATTGAAATTATATATACATATATATATATATATATATATATATATATATATATATATATATATATATATGCTCCTGTGATAGGAAAATGTGAGAATAAGACCTCGACATTTTTTGATCAAGATTATTGGACTGAAAAATCGTAACCCAAAGTGAAATGAATCAGACATAATAAACCTCGATAAGGATTTGTTGAGATATATATATATACTCGCCTTCGGCTCGCTGGGGGCTACGCCCCCAGGCCCCCAAAGTAAACGCTTGCAAATTCGGGGATAAGCGGAATTCGGTGACTGGTTAAGTCCGGACATTAAGTAAATGACAAGGGATTCAAAAATTGACCTTTTTCATAGATTTTTTTCCGGATTCGTAAAAACTTTTGACTTTGAGGGCATTTTGCGGTTAAACCGTTAGAGATACGACAAAAAGTGACTGGACCTTTCTTGTTGGAAATTTAATTTTGTCTTTCGATTGTGCCCTCAGATCTGATCTACGACCTATGGTTTAGCCAGAAATGAGCTCCGGAGAAAAGTCTGCACGGGTCAGCTATCTTGAATTGTTTAGTATAAACATAATAAAAACCGACCTCAAGGCAGTATTTTAAGTCGAACAGGGGGTTTAATATCACCAGGAGACTATCTAGTCAAGGCGAGAAATTCCCTGGGTGGGTGATTAATGTTAAGGAGGTTAAGACAAGAGGGGATTTAATTTCGTCAGGATATTGTCTGGTCATATGAACAAATTCCCAGGGGGGGTTAACGTTACCGGGGGATAAGTCTCCAGGGGGTTATCTGGTCATACCAGGATCTTCCCAGGGGGGGGGGGGTTAAGAGATTTGGTGACTGGTAAAATTCGGACATGAGGTCATGGCAGGAAATTCCCTGGGGGGGTTTAATGTTACCAGGGGGGTTAACACATCAGGGGGTTGAATGTACAGGAGGTTATCAGGTCATACCAGGAAATCCCCGGGGGGGGGGGTTAATATTACCGGGGGTTAATGACACACTTGGGCCTTTTTTAGAGGGTATTGTGTCTGTGAACATAATAAATATTCCTCTGTCCCTATCTACTATTGACGCTTAGCTAACGCTCAGCCAACTCCCGAAGTCACTGAACCTTTTCTGTAGATCACGTGATTTCCTAAATCCCGTTTAAAATTTGTTTTGAGTTACGACCAACCGTTTAGCCGCTATCAAGCCCGGAATGTAAATTTTTAGGCGAAAATGTCCAATATTTTCACTTAATCGCGTTTTTGCGGTCAAACTAAGGGAAATATAGTAAAAAGTCACTGGACCTTTTTTGTAGGTCATCTTATTTCCTAAATAAAACGTTAGTCTTATTTTGACCTCCGACCAGTGGTTTCGCCGCTATCGACCCCAAAAACAAAAGTTTCGCGTAAAAGTTACAACAAAATTGTACATAATCTCGTTTTTCGGCCAAACCAATCGAGATAGGGCAAAAGATTACTGGACCTTTTCTGTAGATTGCGCAATTTGCTAATTTGATGGGTCAATCAGATTTGAGCTACGACCAACGGTTCGGCCGCTATCGGGCTTGAAACATTATTTTTATCGAAAAAATCTCTGGAATTTCAAATGTTCGAGCGTTTTGTCGCTTAACCATGGAAGATAGAGCAAAAAGTCATTAGACCTTTTTTGTAGTTCACTTCATTCCTGACCATGAATTTTCAGTCAGATCCGAGCTAGCTCCAACGGTTCGCCCGCTATCGGGCTTACAAAAAATGCCTGCAGGGGTGAAGAATGCGCGATTTTTTGGGAATTTTTTTGAGGGGTTGAAAATGAAAAATTCTCACTTTTCGGGATTTTCCTGGTGGTTACACGTGGAAAGCTATCTGTGTACCAAATTTCAAGTCTCTAACTCATCTGGAAGTAGGTTAGAATTAGTATACGTGAGTGAGTCAGTCAGTCAGTTACACATGCGGTTGTATATATATTAGACTCGCCTTCGGCTCGCTGGGGGCTACGCCCCCAGGCCCCCATGATGTACGCCTGCAAATTCGGGGATGAGCGGTTAAATTCACGCTTGCAAATTCGGGGATAAGAAAGATTTGGTGATAGTTAAAATTCGGACATGAGGTCATGCCAGGAAATTCCCTGGGGGGGTTTAATGTTACTGGGGGTTAAGACATCAGGGGGTTATCTGGTTATACCAGGAACTTCCCAAGGGGGGTTAAGAGATTTGGTGATTGTTAGAATTCGGACATGAGGTCATGCCAGGAAATTCCCTAAGGGGGGGGGGTTAATGTTACCAGGGTGGTTAACACATCGGGGGGTTTAATTTACTCAGGAGATTATATGGTCATACAAGGAAATTCCAGGGGTGTTTAATGTAACCTTCGCTAACGCTCAGCCAATTCACGATGTGCTCCAGTAGACGTATACTAGTCAGTCGTTTTACTAATTTTAACCAAAGTTTTTTTTTAAAGAGCATTTTACGGCTTTAACCGTTAGAGATACGACAAAAAGTGACTGGACCTTTCTTGTCGGAAATTTAATTTTGTTTTTCGATTGTGACCTCAGATTTGATCTACGTTCTATGGTTTAGTCGGTACAACGCTTGGGATAAAGTCTGCACCGGTCAGCTGTTGTGTAAACAGATTTAGTGTAAATAAATTTAAAACTGCCTTTATTAGATTATTAAGTTGATCAGGGGGTTTGTTTTAATCAGGAGTGCATCAACCAGGAAATTCCCGGGAGGAGGGTTAATGTTATCGGGAGTTATTAGAACGCGTGGTACTTTTCTGGAAAATGTGTGTCTGTGCTACGAGAATATGTGTACAGTAATTTTTATCAAAATAAAACGTTGATGAGGGGGTTTATATTACTTCGGAAATTTTCATTCCATACCAGAGTGTTGATAAGGAATCACTATTTCATTTTAAAAAGCACTCTGTCCCTATCTACTATTGAAGCTTCACTAACGCTCAGCCAACTCCCGATATGGAGGGGGGTTTTAGTCACTCGTTAATATAGTAATACAAGGTCAATATGGAACCAGCATGAATCGCACTAATTATAGTTGCAAAATTTAAAACACCTAAAATTGACGACAAAGAATTAGCCATTTATAGCATTTATCAGGCTTACGGAAAGATAAACGACAGAAAGCTACTGGACCTTTTTTGTAGATCCTATGAATAGCTACTTACAAAAAGTTTTACATTTAAGCTAGGACCAACAGTTCGGCCACTATCGAGCACGAAAAGTAAGTTTTTAAGTGAAATTTACAATATAATTACGTTTTACGGCTAAATCATGGAAGATAGAGTAAAAGGTCACTAGACCTTTTGTGTAGATCGCATTATTTTGTATTAAAATCAAATTTTTACTCTGGGCTAGAACTAAGGTTTTGTCTGAAATAGAGCCCAGAAAAACAAAATCTCACGTAAAACTCAAAAAATCAAAACTTTAAAACGCGCTATGCGGCCAAACCGTTGAGGATAGGGCAAAATATTACTGAACGTTTTTTGTAGATCACGTGATTTTCTAAATCCACATGGAAATCTGATTTGAGCTACGACCAACCGTTTAGCCGCTATCAAGCCCGGAATGTAAATTTGTAGGCGAAAATTTCAAAATATTTTCTCTTAATCGCGTTTTGCGGTCAAACTAATGGAGATATAGTAAAAAGTTATTAAACCTTTTTTGTAGATCATATTATTTCCTAAATCTAACCTTTGTTTTATTTTGACCTCCGACCAATTGTTTCGCCGCTATCGACCCCAAAAACAAAGTTTTCACGTGAAAATTACAAAAAAAATTGCACATAATCACGTTTTTCGACCAAACTAATGGAGATAGAGCAAAAAGTTACTGGACCTTTTCTGTAGATCGCAAAATTTGCTAATTTAATGGGTCAATCAGATTTGAGCTACAACCTACCAGTTCGGGCCGCTATCGAGCTCGAAACTTTATTTTAAGCGAAAAAATCTCTGGAATGTCAAATGTTCAAGCATTTTGTCGCTTAACCATGGAAGATAGAGCAAAAAGTCACTGGACCTTTTTTGTAGTTCACTTCATTCCTGACCATGAAATTTTCGTCAGATCCGAGCTAGCTCGAACGGTTCGCCCGCTATCGGGCTTACAAAAAATACCTGCAGGGGTGAAGAATGCGCGATTTTTTGGGAATTTTTTTGAGGGGTTTAAAAGTAAAAAAGTCCGGTTTTCAGACTTTTCCTCCGGGTCATATTGTGAAGGGTACCTGCGTGCCAAATTTCACGTTTCCAGCACTTCTAGAAGTATGTCAGAATTTGTATCTATATATCAGTGAGTCAGTTTCACATGCGGCTGTATAAGTATTTAGATAACCGTTAGATACGAGAAAAAGTGACTGGACCTTTCTTGTCGAAAATTTAATTTTCTCTTTCGATTATGCCATCAGATTTAAGCTACGACCTATAATTTAGGCAGTACAGAGCTTAGGACAAAAGACTGCACTGGGCAGTTTAAAAATATCACGTAAAACTTAAAAAATCAATACTTTAAAACGCGTTATGCAGCCAAACCGTTGAGGATAGGGCAAAATGTTACTGAACATTTTTTGTAGATCACGCAATTTCTTAAATCCTTTTAAAAATTTGTTTTTAACTACGACCAACCGTTTAGCCGCTACCGAGCCCGGATTCGTAAAAACTTTTGACTTTGAGGGCATTTTTGCGGTTAAACCGTTAGAGATACGACAAAAAGTGACTGGACCTTTCTTGTTGGAAATTTAATTTTGTCTTTCGATTGTGCCCTCAGATCTGATCTACGACCTATGGTTTAGCCAGAAATGAGCTCGGGAGAAAAGTCTGCACGGGTCAGCTATCTTGAATTGTTTAGTATAAACATAATAAAAACCGACCTCAGTCGAACAGGGGGTTTAATATCACCAGGAGACTATCTAGTCAAGGCGAGAAATTCCCTGGGTGGGTGATTAATGTTAAGGAGGTTAAGACAAGAGGGGGTTTAATTTCGTCAGGATATTGTCTGGTCATATGAACAAATTCCCAGGGGGGGTTAACGTTACCGGGGGATAAGTCTCCAGGGGGTTATCTGGTCATACCAGGATCTTCCCAGGGGGGGGGGGTTAAGAGATTTGGTGACTGGTAAAATTCGGACATGAGGTCATGGCAGGAAATTCCCTGGGGGGGTTTAATGTTACCAGGGGGGTTAACACATCAGGGGGTTGAATGTACAGGAGGTTATCAGGTCATACCAGGAAATCCCCGGGGGGGGGGTTAATATTACCGGGGGTTAATGACACACTTGGGCCTTTTTTAGAGGGTATTGTGTCTGTGAACATAATAAATATTCCTCTGTCCCTATCTACTATTGACGCTTAGCTAAACGCTCAGCCAACTCCCGAAGTCACTGAACCTTTTCTGTAGATCACGTGATTTCCTAAATCCCGTTTAAAATTTGTTTTGAGTTTACGACCAACCGTTTAGCCGCCGCTATCAAGCCCGGAATGTAAATTTTTAGGCGAAAATGTCCAATATTTTCACTTAATCGCGTTTTGCGGTCAAACTAAGGGAAATATAGTAAAAAGTCACTGGACCTTTTTTGTAGGTCATCTTATTTCCTAAATAAAACGTTTGTCTTATTTTGACCTCCGACCAATGGTTTCGCCGCTATCGACCCCAAAAACAAAAGTTTCGCGTAAAAGTTACAACAAAATTGTACATAATCACGTTTTTCGGCCAAACCAATCGAGATAGGGCAAAAGATTACTGGACCTTTTCTGTAGATCGCGCAATTTGCTAATTTGATGGGTCAATCAGATTTGAGCTACGACCAACGGTTCGGCCGCTATCGGGCTTGAAACATTATTTTTATCGAAAAAATCTCTGGAATTTCAAATGTTCGAGCGTTTTGTCGCTTAACCATGGAAGATAGAGCAAAAAAAAAGTCATTAGACCTTTTTTGTAGTTCACTTCATTCCTGACTATGAATTTTCCGTCAGATCCGAGCTAGCTCCAACGGTTCGCCCGCTATCGGGCTTACAAAAAATGCCTGCAGGGGTGAAGAATGCGCGATTTTTTGGGAATTTTTTTGAGGGGTTGAAAATGAAAAATTCTCACTTTTCGGGATTTTCCTGGTGGTTACACGTGGAAAGCTATCTGTGTACCAAATTTCAAGTCTCTAACTCATTTGGAAGTAGGTTAGAATTAGTATACGTGAGTGAGTGAGTCAGTCAGTCAGTTACACATGCGGTTGTATATATATTAGACTCGCCTTCGGCTCGCTGGGGGCTACGCCCCCAGGCCCCCAAAGTAAGTGCCTTAAATTCGGGGATATGATTGATTTGGTGATAGGTAAAATTCGGACATGATGTCATGCCAGGAAATTCCCAGGGAGGGGGTTAACGTTACCTGGGGATAAGACGTCAGGGGGTTATCTGGTCATACCAGGAACCTCCCCGAGGGGGGGGGTTAAGAGATTTGGTGATTGGTAAAATTCGGACATGAGGTCATGCCAGGAAATTCCCTGGGGGGGGGTTTAATGCTACCGGGGGTTAATACATCAGGGGGTTTAATTTACTCAGTTGGTTATTTGGTCATAACAGGAAATTGCGCGGTGGGGTTAACGTTACCGGGGGTTAACGACACACCCCAGGCTCCCTTTCGGGTGTTGGCCAAATTCGGGGATAAGCGGAATTCGGAATTATCTTGGACCTATGTTATTTAATTTTTCAGTTTTAATCAAAGTTTTGACTTTAATGGCGTTTTACGGGTTAACCGTTAGAGATACGAGAAAAAGTAACTGGACCTTTCCTGTCGGAAATTTAATTTTATCTTTCGATTGTGCCCTCAGATTTGATCTACGACCTACCGTTTCAACCACTATCAGGCAGAATGTTAAAGGGGGTTAAGACATCAGGGGGTTTAATTTAGTCAGGATATTGCCTGGTCATATGAACAAATTCCCGGGGGGGTTAATGTTACAAGGGGTTGATGACACACGTGGGCCTATTTTAGAGAGTGTTGTGTCTGTGAACGTAATAAAAAAACTCTGTCCCTATCTACTTTTGAAGCCTCACTAACGCTCAACCAACTCCCGATGTGGAGGGGGGTTTTAGTCACTCGTTAACGTATTAATACAAGGTCAATCTGGAACCAGCATGAATCGCACTAATTATAGTTGCAAGATTTAAAATCCCTAAAATTGACGACAAAGAATTTGCCTTTTTAGAGCATTTACCTGGCTTACGGAAAAATAAACGATATAAAGCTGCTGAACCTTATTTGTAGATCCTATCAATAGCTAGTTACAAAAAATTTTACATTTAAGCTAGGGCCAACGGTTCGGCCATAATCGAGCCCGGAAGGTAAGTTTTTAAGTGAAATTTTCAACATAATCACGTTTTACGGCTAAAACCATGGAAGATAGGGTAACAGACCACTGGACCTTTTTTGTAGATCGCATTATTTTGTATTAAAATAAAATTTTTAATTTGGCCTAAACCTAAGGTTTTGTCTGCAACGGATCCCAGAAAAACAATATCTCACGTAAAACTTGTAAAATCGATACTTTAAAACGCGTAATGCGGCCAAACCATTGGGGATAGCGCAAAATGTCACAAGACCTTTATTGTTGATCGCGCTGTTTTCTAAATTTCATTGAAAATTGGTTTGACCTACGACCAGCCGTTTAGCCGCTATCAAGCCCGGAATGTAAATTTGTAGGCGAAAATTTCAAAATATTTTCACTTAATCGTGTTTTGCGGTCAAACTAATGGAGATATAGTAAAAAGTCACATAACCTTTTTTATAGATCAGTTTATTTCCTATATCTGACCTTTGGTCTATTTTGCCCTCCGACCAATGGTTTCACCGCTATCGACCCCAAAAACAAAAGTTTTTACGTGGAAATAAAAAAAAATTACACATAATCACGTTTTTCGGCCAAACCAATGGAGATAGGGCAAAAAAATTACTGGACCTTTTCTGTAGATCGCGCAATTTGATAATTTGATGGGTCAATCAGATTTGAGCTAACGACAAACGGTTCGCCCGCTATCGGGCTTACAAAAAAAATGCCTGCAGGGGTGAAGAATGCATGAATTTTCACGAATTTTTTTGAGGGGTTTAAAAGTAAAAAAGTCCGGTTTTCAGACTTTTCCTGTTGGTTACACGACAAAAGGTACCCGCGTGCCAAATTTCAAGTTTCCAGCACTTCTAGAACTATGTTAGGAATTTGTATACATCCATCAGTGAGTGAGTGAGTGAGTGAGTGAGTGGTTTCACATGCGGCTGTATATAATATTAGGACTCGCCTTCGGCTCGCTGGGGGCTACGCCCCCAGGCCCCCAAGGTAGATGCTTAAAATTCGGGGATAAGCGGAATTCGGTGACTGGTTAAGTCCGGACATTAGGTAAATGACAAGGGATTTAAAAATTGACCTTTTTATTGATTTTTTTCCGGATTCGTCCAAACTTTTGACTTTGAGGGCATTTTGCGGCTAAACCGTTAGAGATACGACAAAAAGTGACCGGACCTTTCTTGTCGGAAATTTAATTTTGTGTTTCGATTATGCCATCAGATTTGAGCTACGAGCTCTGGTTTAGGAAGTACAGAGTGTGGTAGTAAAGTCTGCACCTGTCAACTATTGTAAATTGTTGAGTGGAAATATAGTAAAACACCTACCCTAAGTCAACATTTTTAAGTTGCTTAGGGGGTTTTATTTGCTCAGGAGTGTATATAGTCATGCCAGGAAATTCCCAGGGGGGAAGTTAATCTTACCGAGGTTAAGCCATCAGGGGGTTTAATTTACTCAGGAGGTTATCTAGTCATAACAGGAAATTCCCGGGGGTGGTTAAAGGATTTGGTGATTGGTAGATCTGATGTACGCTAGCAAAATCGGGGATGAGAGGGATTTGGTGATTGGTAAAATTCGGACATGAGGTCATGCCGAGAAATTCCCTGGGGGGGTTTAATGTTATCGGGGGTTAAGACATCAGGGGGTTTATTTTACTCAGGAGGTTATCTGGTCTTACCAGTAAATTCCCGGGGGGGGGTTAATGTTACCGGGGGTAAATGACACACTGGGGTCTATTTTTGAGGGTGTTGTGTCTGTGAACAAAACAAAACTTCACTCTGTCCATATCTACTACTGACGCTTAGCTAACGCTCAGCTAATTTCTAATGTGGGGTTGTATTCACTCGTTAACCTAGCAAAGCAAGTGCAGTCTGAATCTGGAATGAATTACACAAATATTTATCGCACATAAATTTAAAACTCAAAAAATTGCCAATCCCACGACAAATATTTTACCATTTATAGAGTTTTCCAGGCTTATTAAAGGATGTAAAACTAGGGTGTTTGCCTAATTAAGGGATAAGAGTGGTTTATTGATAGGTAAAATTCGGACATGAGGTCCTACAAGGAATTCCCAGGGGGGGAGGGGTTAACGTTACCAAGGGTTAAGACATCAGGGGGTTATCTGGTCATCCTGGGAACTTCCCAAAGGGGGGTTAAGAGATTTGGTGATTGGTAAAATTCTGTCTAGTTATTGAACATTTAGGATTTAAGTTATGACCAATGGTTCGGCTGCTACTGCCTCCAGAAACAAAATGTTCATCTAAAAATAATAAAACATTTCCTTTTAAACAGGTTTTTAGGCCAGACCACTTAGGATAAGGCAAAAAGTTACTGGACTTTTTTTATAGAACACGTCGTTTACTAAAAGTTGTTAAATGACGTGTTTTGAGCTACGACCAACCGTTTAGCCGCTATCAAGGCTGGAATGAAAATTTTTAGGCGAAAATTTCCAAATATTTTCACTTAATCGCGTTTTGCGGTCAAAATAATGGAGATATAGTAAAAAGTAACTGAACCTTTTTTGTAGATCATATTATTTACTAAATCTAACCTTTGTTTTATTTTGACCTCCGACCAATTGTTTCGCCGCTATCGACCCCAAAAACAAAGTTTTCACGTAAAAATTACATAAATTTTGCACATAATCGCGTATTGCGGTCATACCGATGGAGATAGGGCAAAAAGTCACTAGACCATTTCTGTAGATCACGTAATTTGCTAATTTGATGGGTCAATCAGATTTGAGCTACGACCAACGGTTCGGCCGCTATCGGGCTCGAAACATTATTTTTATCAAAAAAATCTCTGGAATGTCAAATGTTCGAGCGTTTTGTCGCTTAACCATGGAAGATAGAGCAAAAAGTCACTGGACCTTTTTTGTTGTTCACTTCATTCCTGACTAAAGATTTTTCGTCAGATCGAAGCTAGCTCCAACGGTTCGCCCGCTATCGGGCTTACAAGAAAGGCTTGCAAGGGTAAAGAATGCGCGATTTTTCGGGAATTTTTTTGAGGGGTTTAAAAGTAAAAATTCCCGGTTTTCAGACTTTTCCTGTTGGTTATACGGCAAAAGGTACCTGCGTGCAAAATTTCAAGTTTCTAGCACTTCTAGAAGTAGGTTAGAATTTGTATACATATATCAGTCAGTCAGTTTCACATGCGGCTGTATATATAATAGGACTCGCCTTCGGCTCGCTGGGGGCTACGCCCCCAGGCCCCCAAAGTAAGTGCCTTAAATTCGGGGATATGATTGATTTGGTGATAGGTAAAATTCGGACATGATGTCATGCCAGGAAATTCCCAGGGAGGGGGGGGGTGTTTAACGTTACCTGGGGATAAGACGTCAGGGGTTATCTGGTCATACCAGGAACCTCCCGAGGGGGGGGGTTAAGAGATTTGGTGATTGGTAAAATTCGGACATGAGGTCATGCCAGGAAATTCCCTGGGGGGGGTTTAATGCTACCGGGGGTTAATACATCAGGGGGTTTAATTTACTCAGTTGGTTATTTGGTCATAACAGGAAATTGCGCGGGTGGGGTTAACGTTACCGGGGGTTAACGACACACCCCAGGCTCCCTTTCGGGTGTTGGCCAAATTCGGGGATAAGCGGAATTCGGAATTATCTTGGACCTATGTTATTTAATTTTTCAGTTTTAATCAAAGTTTTGACTTTAATGGCGTTTTACGGGTTAACCGTTAGAGATACGAGAAAAAGTAACTGGACCTTTCCTGTCGGAAATTTAATTTTATCTTTCGATTGTGCCCTCAGATTTGATCTACGACCTACCGTTCAACCACTATCAGGCAGAATGTTAAAGGGGTTAAGACATCAGGGGGTTTAATTTAGTCAGGATATTGCCTGGTCATATGAACAAATTCCCGGGGGGGTTAATGTTACAAGGGGTTGATGACACACGTGGGCCTATTTTAGAGAGTGTTGTGTCTGTGAACGTAATAAAAAACTCTGTCCCTATCTACTTTTGAAGCCTCACTAACGCTCAACCAACTCCCGATGTGGAGGGGGGTTTTAGTCACTCGTTAACGTATTAATACAAGGTCAATCTGGAACCAGCATGAATCGCACTAATTATAGTTGCAAGATTTAAAATCCCTAAAATTGACGACAAAGAATTTGC
This sequence comes from Homalodisca vitripennis, assembly GCF_021130785.1. NCBI lineage: Eukaryota > Metazoa > Arthropoda > Insecta > Hemiptera > Cicadellidae > Homalodisca > Homalodisca vitripennis. The sequence continues at coordinate 104,194 of NW_025776271.1, forward strand.
CTTTTAGAGCATTTACCTGGCTTACGGAAAAATAAACGATATAAAGCTGCTGAACCTTATTTGTAGATCCTATCAATAGCTAGTTACAAAAAATTTTACATTTAAGCTAGGGCCAACGGTTCGGCCATAATCGAGCCCGGAAGGTAAGTTTTTAAGTGAAATTTTCAACATAATCACGTTTTACGGCTAAACCATGGAAGATAGGGTAACAGACCACTGGACCTTTTTTGTAGATCGCATTATTTTGTATTAAAATAAAATTTTTAATTTGGCCTAAACCTAATTTTTGTCTGCAACGGATCCCAGAAAACAATATCTCACGTTAAAACTTGTAAAATCGATACTTTAAAACGCGTAATGCGGCCAAACCATTGGGGATAGGGCAAAATGTCACAAGACCTTTATTGTAGATCGCGCTGTTTACTAAATTTCATTGAAAATTTGGTTTGACCTACGACCAGCCGTTTAGCCGCTATCAAGCCCGGAATGTAAATTTGTAGGCGAAAATTTCAAAATATTTTCACTTAATCGTGTTTTGCGGTCAAACTAATGGAGATATAGTAAAAAGTCACATAACCTTTTTTATAGATCAGTTTATTTCCTATATCTGACCTTTGGTCTATTTTGCCCTCCGACCAATGGTTTCACCGCTATCGAGCCCCAAAAACAAAGTTTTTTACGTGGAAATTAAAAAAAAATTACACATAATCACGTTTTTCGGCCAAACCAATGGAGATAGGGCAAAAAATTACTGGACCTTTTCTGTAGATCGCGCAATTTGATAATTTGATGGGTCAATCAGATTTGAGCTACGACAAACGGTTCGCCCGCTATCGGGCTTACAAAAAAAATGCCTGCAGGGGTGAAGAATGCATGAATTTTCACGAATTTTTTTTGAGGGGTTTAAAAGTAAAAAAGTCCGGTTTTCAGACTTTTCCTGTTGGTTACACGACAAAAGGTACCCGCGTGCCAAATTTCAAGTTTCCAGCACTTCTAGAACTATGTTAGAATTTGTATACATCCATCAGTGAGTGAGTGAGTGAGTCAGTGGTTTCACATGCGGCTGTATATAATATAGGACTCGCCTTCGGCTCGCTGGGGGCTACGCCCCCAGGCCCCCAAGGTAGATGCTTAAAATTCGGGGATAAGCGGAATTCGGTGACTGGTTAAGTCCGGACATTAGGTAAATGACAAGGGATTTAAAAATTGACCTTTTTATTGATTTTTTTCCGGATTCGTCCAAACTTTTGACTTTGAGGGCATTTTGCGGCTAAACCGTTAGAGATACGACAAAAAGTGACCGGACCTTTCTTGTCGGAAATTTAATTTTGTGTTTCGATTATGCCATCAGATTTGAGCTACGAGCTCTGGTTTAGGAAGTACAGAGTGTGGTAGTAAAGTCTGCACCTGTCAACTATTGTAAATTGTTGAGTGGAAATATAGTAAAAACACCTACCCTAAGTCAACATTTTTAAGTTGCTTAGGGGGTTTTATTTGCTCAGGAGTGTATATAGTCATGCCAGGAAATTCCCAGGGGGGAAGTTAATCTTACCGAGGTTAAGCCATCAGGGGGTTTAATTTACTCAGGAGGTTATCTAGTCATAACAGGAAATTCCCGGGGGTGGTTAAAGGATTTGGTGATTGGTAGATCTGATGTACGCTAGCAAAATCGGGGATGAGAGGGATTTGGTGATTGGTAAAATTCGGACATGAGGTCATGCCGAGAAATTCCCTGGGGGGGTTTAATGTTATCGGGGGTTTAAGACATCAGGGGGTTTATTTTACTCAGGAGGTTATCTGGTCTTACCAGTAAATTCCCGGGGGGGGGTTAATGTTACCGGGGGTAAATGACACACTGGGGTCTATTTTTGAGGGTGTTGTGTCTGTGAACAAAACAAAACTTCACTCTGTCCATATCTACTACTGACGCTTAGCTAACGCTCAGCTAATTTCTAATGTGGGGTTGTATTCACTCGTTAACCTAGCAAAGCAAGTGCAGTCTGAATCTGGAATGAATTACACAAATATTTATCGCACATAAATTTAAAACTCAAAAAATTGCCAATCCCACGACAAATATTTTACCATTTATAGAGTTTTCCAGGCTTATTAAAGGATGTAAAACTAGGGTGTTTGCCTAATTAAGGGATAAGAGTGGTTTATTGATAGGTAAAATTCGGACATGAGGTCCTACAAGGAATTCCCAGGGGGGGAGGGGTTAACGTTACCAAGGGTTAAGACATCAGGGGGTTATCTGGTCATCCTGGGAACTTCCCAAAGGGGGGTTAAGAGATTTGGTGATTGGTAAAATTCTGTCTAGTTATTGAACATTTAGGATTTAAGTTATGACCAATGGTTCGGCTGCTACTGCCTCCAGAAACAAAATGTTCATCTAAAAATAATAAAACATTTCCTTTTAAACAGGTTTTTAGGCCAGACCACTTAGGATAAGGCAAAAAGTTACTGGACTTTTTTTATAGAACACGTCGTTTACTAAAAGTTGTTAAATGACGTGTTTTGAGCTACGACCAACCGTTTAGCCGCTATCAAGGCTGGAATGAAAATTTTTAGGCGAAAATTTCCAAATATTTTCACTTAATCGCGTTTTGCGGTCAAAATAATGGAGATATAGTAAAAAGTAACTGAACCTTTTTTGTAGATCATATTATTTACTAAATCTAACCTTTGTTTTATTTTGACCTCCGACCAATTGTTTCGCCGCTATCGACCCCAAAAACAAAGTTTTCACGTAAAAAATTACATAAATTTTGCACATAATCGCGTATTGCGGTCATACCGATGGAGATAGGGCAAAAAGTCACTAGACCATTTCTGTAGATCACGTAATTTGCTAATTTGATGGGTCAATCAGATTTGAGCTACGACCAACGGTTCGGCCGCTATCGGGCTCGAAACATTATTTTTATCAAAAAAATCTCTGGAATGTCAAATGTTCGAGCGTTTTGTCGCTTAACCATGGAAGATAGAGCAAAAAGTCACTGGACCTTTTTTGTTGTTCACTTCATTCCTGACTAACGATTTTTCGTCAGATCGAAGCTAGCTCCAACGGTTCGCCCGCTATCGGGCTTACAAGAAAGGCTTGCAAGGGTAAAGAATGCGCGATTTTTCGGGAATTTTTTTGAGGGGTTTAAAAGTAAAAATTCCCGGTTTTCAGACTTTTCCTGTTGGTTATACGGCAAAAGGTACCTGCGTGCAAAATTTCAAGTTTCTAGCACTTCTAGAAGTAGGTTAGAATTTGTATACATATATCAGTCAGTCAGTTTCACATGCGGCTGTATATATAATAGGACTCGCCTTCGGCTCGCTGGGGGCTACGCCCCCAGGCCCCCAAAGTAAGTGCCTTAAAATTCGGGGATAAGATTGATTTGGTGATAGGTAAAATTCGGACATGATGTCATGCCAGGAAATTCCCAGGGGGGGGGGGGGGTTTAACGTTACCTGGGGTTAAGACGTCAGGGGTTAATCTGGTCATACCAGGAACTTCCCCGAGGGGGGGGGTTAAGAGATTTGGTGATTGGTAAAATTCGGACATGAGGTCATGCCAGGAAATTCCCTGGGGGGGGGTTTAATGCTACCGGGGGTTAATACATCAGGGGGTTTAATTTACTCAGTTGGTTATTTGGTCATAACAGGAAATTGCGCGGTGGGGTTAATGTTACCGGGGGTTAACGACACACCCCAGGCTCCCTTTCGGGTGTTGGCCAAATTCGGGGATAAGCGGAATTCGGAATTATTTTGGACCTATGTTATTTAATTTTTCAGTTTTAATCAAAGTTTTGACTTTAATGGCGTTTTACGGGTTAACCGTTAGAGATACGAGAAAAAGTAACTGGACCTTTCCTGTCGGAAATTTTAATTTTATCTTTCGATTGTGCCCTCAGATTTGATCTACGACCTACCGTTCAACCACTATCAGGCAGAATGTGAAAGGGGGTTAAGACATCAGGGGGTTTAATTTAGTCAGGATATTGCCTGGTCATATGAACAAATTCCCGGGGGGGTTAATGTTACAAGGGGTTGATGACACACGTGGGCCTATTTTAGAGGGTGTTGTGTCTGTGAACGTAATAAAAAAACTCTGTCCCTATCTACTTTTGAAGCTTCACTAACGCTCAAGCCAACTCCCGATGTGGAGGGGGGTTTTAGTCACTCGTTAACGTATTAATACAAGGTCAATCTGGAACCAGCATGAATCGCACTAATTATAGTTGCAAGATTTAAAACCCCTAAAATTGACGACAAAGAATTTGCCTTTTAGAGCATTTACCAGGCTTACGGAAAGATAAACGATATAAAGCTGCTGAACCTTATTTGTAGATCCTATCAATAGCTAGTTACAAAAAATTTTACATTTAAGCTAGGGCCAACGGTTCGGCCATAATCGAGCCCGGAAGGTAAGTTTTTAAGTGAAATTTTCAACATAATCACGTTTTACGGCTAAACCATGGAAGATAGGGTAACAGACCACTGGACCTTTTTTGTAGATCGCATTATTTTGTATTAAAATAAAATTTTTAATTTGGCCTAAACCTAAGGTTTTGTCTGCAACGGATCCCAGAAAACAATATCTCACGTAAAAACTTGTAAAATCGATACTTTAAAACGCGTAATGCGGCCAAACCATTGGGGATAGCGCAAAATGTCACAAGACCTTTATTGTTGATCGCGCTGTTTTCTAAATTTCATTGAAAATTGGTTTGACCTACGACCAAACCGTTTAGCCGCTATCAAGCCCGGAATGTAAATTTGTAGGCGAAAATTTCAAAATATTTTCACTTAATCGTGCGTTTTTTGCGGTCAAACCAATGGAGATATAGTAAAAAGTCACTGGACCTTTTTTATAGATCAGCTTTATTTCCTATATCTGACCTTTGGTCAGATTTTGCCCTCCGACCTACGGTTTCACTACAGCTATCGACCCCAAAAAAACAAAGTTTTACAAGAGTGGAAAATTAAAAAAAAATGTTACAGTTTGGAATCACGTTTTTCGGCCAAACCAATGGAGATAGGGCAAAAAATTACTGTGCCTTTTCTGTAGATCAGCGCAATTTGATAATTTGATGGGTCAAAAAATCAGATTTGAGCTACGACCAAAACGGTTCGCCCGCTATCGGGCTTACAAAAAAAATGCCTGCAGGGGTGAAGAATGCATGAATTTTCACGAATTTTTTTGAGGGGTTTAAAAGTAAAAAAGTCCGGTTTTCAGACTTTTCCTGGGTCATATTTGCCAAAAAAGGTACCCGCGTGCCAAATTTCAAGTTTCCAGCACTTCTAGAACTATGTTAGAATTTGTATACATCCATCAGTGAGTGAGTGAGTGAGTGAGTGAGTGGTTTCACATGCGGCTGTATATAATATAGGACTCGCCTTCGGCTCGCTGGGGGCTACGCCCCCAGGCCCCCAAGGTAGATGCTTAAAATTCGGGGATAAGCGGAATTCGGTGACTGGTTAAGTCCGGACATTAGGTAAATGACAAGGGATTTAAAAATTGACCTTTTTTATTGATTTTTTTTTCCGGATTCGTCCAAACTTTTGACTTTGAGGGCATTTTGCGGCTAAACCGTTAGAGATACGACAAAAAGTGACCGGACCTTTCTTGTCGGAAATTTAATTTTGTGTTTCGATTATGCCATCAGATTTGAGCTACGAGCTCTGGTTTAGGAAGTACAGAGTGTGGTAGTAAAGTCTGCACCTGTCAACTATTGTAAATTGTTGAGTGGAAATATAGTAAAACACCTACCCTAAGTCAACATTTTTAAGTTGCTTAGGGGGTTTTATTTGCTCAGGAGTGTATATAGTCATGCCAGGAAATTCCCAGGGGGGAAGTTAATCTTACCGAGGTTAAGCCATCAGGGGGTTTAATTTACTCAGGAGGTTATCTAGTCATAACAGGAAATTCCCGGGGGTGGTTAAAGGATTTGGTGATTGGTAGATCTGATGTACGCTAGCAAAATCGGGGATGAGAGGGATTTGGTGATTGGTAAAATTCGGACATGAGGTCATGCCGAGAAATTCCCTGGGGGGGTTTAATGTTATCGGGGGTTAAGACATCAGGGGGTTTATTTTACTCAGGAGGTTATCTGGTCTTACCAGTAAATTCCCGGGGGGGGGGTTAATGTTACCGGGGGTAAATGACACACTGGGGTCTATTTTTGAGGGTGTTGTGTCTGTGAACAAAACAAAACTTCACTCTGTCCATATCTACTACTGACGCTTAGCTAACGCTCAGCTAATTTCTAATGTGGGGTTGTATTCACTCGTTAACCTAGCAAAGCAAGTGCAGTCTGAATCTGGAATGAATTACACAAATATTTATCGCACATAAATTTAAAACTCAAAAAATTGCCAATCCCACGACAAATATTTTACCATTTATAGAGTTTTCCAGGCTTATTAAAGGATGTAAAACTAGGGTGTTTGCCTAATTAAGGGATAAGAGTGGTTTATTGATAGGTAAAATTCGGACATGAGGTCATACAAGGAATTCCCAGGGGGGGAGGGGTTAACGTTACCAAGGGTTAAGACATCAGGGGGTTATCTGGTCATCCTGGGAACTTCCCAAAGGGGGGTTAAGAGATTTGGTGATTGGTAAAATTCTGTCTAGTTATTGAACATTTAGGATTTAAGTTATGACCAATGGTTCGGCTGCTACTGCCTCCAGAAACAAAATGTTCATCTAAAAATAATAAAACATTTCCTTTTAAACAGGTTTTTAGGCCAGACCACTTAGGATAAGGCAAAAAGTTACTGGACTTTTTTTATAGAACACGTCGTTTACTAAAAGTTGTTAAATGACGTGTTTTGAGCTACGACCAACCGTTTAGCCGCTATCAAGGCTGGAATGAAAATTTTTAGGCGAAAATTTCCAAATATTTTCACTTAATCGCGTTTTGCGGTCAAAATAATGGAGATATAGTAAAAAGTAACTGAACCTTTTTTTGTAGATCATATTATTTACTAAATCTAACCTTTGTTTTATTTTGACCTCCGACCAATTGTTTCGCCGCTATCGACCCCAAAAAACAAAGTTTTCACGTAAAAATTACATAAATTTTGCACATAATCGCGTATTGCGGTCATACCGATGGAGATAGGGCAAAAAGTCACTAGACCATTTCTGTAGATCACGTAATTTGCTAATTTGATGGGTCAATCAGATTTGAGCTACGACCAACGGTTCGGCCGCTATCGGGCTCGAAACATTATTTTTATCAAAAAAATCTCTGGAATTTCAAATGTTCGAGCGTTTTGTCGCTTAACCATGGAAGATAGAGCAAAAAGTCACTGGACCTTTTTTGTAGTTCACTTCATTCCTGACCTAGAATTTTTCGTCAGATCCGAGCTAGCTCCAACGGTTCGCCCGCTATCGGGCTTACAAAAAATGCCTGCAGGGGTGAAGAATGCGCGATTTTTCGGGAATTTTTTTGAGGGGTTTAAAAGTAAAAATTCCCGGTTTTCAGACTTTTCCTGTTGGTTACACGACAAAAGGTACCTGCATGCCAAATTTCAAGTTTCTAGCACTTCTAGAAGTAGGTTAGAATTTGTATACATCCATCATGAGTGAGTCAGTGAGTGAGTGGTTTCACATGCGGCTGTATATAATATAGGGGACTCGCCTCGGCTCGCTGGGCTACGCCCCCAGGCCCCCAAAGTAAACGCTTGCAAATTCGGGGATAACAGAAGCGGAATTCGGTGACTGGTTAAGTCCGGACATTAAGTAAATGACAAGGGATTTAAAAATTGACCTTTTTCATAGATTTTTTCCGGATTCGTAAAAACTTTTGACTTTGAGGGCATTTTGCGGTTAAACCGTTAGAGATACGACAAAAAGTGACTGGACCTTTCTTGTTGGAAATTTAATTTTGTCTTTCGATTGTGCCCTCAGATCTGATCTACGACCTATGGTTTAGCCAGAAATGAGCTCGGGAGAAAAGTCTGCACGGGTCAGCTATCTTGAATTGTTTAGTATAAACATAATAAAAACCGACCTCAAGGCAGTATTTTAAGTCGAACAGGGGGGTTGTTTAATATCACCAGGAGACTATCTAGTCAAGGCGAGAAATTCCCTGGGTGGGTGATTAATGTTAAGGAGGTTAAGACAAGAGGGGGTTTAATTTCGTCAGGATATTGTCTGGTCATATGAACAAATTACCAGGGGGGGTTAACGTTACCGGGGGATAAGTCTCCAGGGGGTTATCTGGTCATACCAGGATCTTCCCAGGGGGGGTTTAATGTTACCAGGGGGGTTAACACATCAGGGGGTTGAATGTACAGGAGGTTATCAGGTCATACCAGGAAATCCCCGGGGGGGGGGGGTTAATATTACCGGGGTTAATGACACACTTGGGCCTTTTTTAGAGGGTATTGTGTCTGTGAACATAATAAATATTCCTCTGTCCCTATCTACTATTGACGCTTAGCTAACGCTCAGCCAACTCTCCCGAAGTCACTGAACCTTTTCTGTAGATCACGTGATTTCCTAAATCCCGTTTAAAATTTGTTTTGAGTTACGACCAACCGTTTAGGCCGCTATCAAGCCCGGAATGTAAATTTTTAGGCGAAAATGTCCAATATTTTCACTTAATCGCGTTTTGCGGTCAAACTAAGGGAAATATAGTAAAAAGTCACTGGACCTTTTTTGTAGGTCATCTTATTTCCTAAATAAAACGTTAGTCTTATTTTGACCTCCGACCAATGGTTCCGCCGCTATCGACCCCAAAAACAAAAGTTTCGCGTAAAAAGTTACAACAAAATTGTACATAATCACGTTTTTCGGCCAAACCAATCGAGATAGGGCAAAAGATTACTGGACCTTTTCTGTAGATCGCGCAATTTGCTAATTTGATGGGTCAATCAGATTTGAGCTACGACCAACGGTTCGGCCGCTATCGGGCTTGAAACATTATTTTTATCGAAAAAAATCTCTGGAATTTCAAATGTTCGAGCGTTTTGTCGCTTAACCATGGAAGATAGAGCAAAAAGTCATTAGACCTTTTTTGTAGTTCACTTCATTCCTGACCATGAATTTTCCGTCAGATCCGAGCTAGCTCCAACGGTTCGCCCGCTATCGGGCTTACAAAAAATGCCTGCAGGGGTGAAGAATGCGCGATTTTTTGGGAATTTTTTTGAGGGGTTGAAAATGAAAAATTCTCACTTTTCGGGATTTTCCTGGTGGTTACACGTGGAAAGCTATCTGTGTACCAAATTTCAAGTCTCTAACTCATCTGGAAGTAGGTTAGAATTAGTATACGTGAGTGAGTGAGTGAGTCAGTCAGTCAGTCAGTTACACATGCGGTTGTATATATATTAGACTCGCCTTCGGCTCGCTGGGGGCTACGCCCCCAGGCCCCCAAAGTAAGTGCCTTAAATTCGGGGATATGATTGATTTGGTGATAGGTAAAATTCGGACATGATGTCATGCCAGGAAATTCCCAGGGAGGGGGTTTAACGTTACCTGGGGATAAGACGTCAGGGGGTTATCTGGTCATACCAGGAACCTCCCCGAGGGGGGGGGGTTAAGAGATTTGGTGATTGGTAAAATTCGGACATGAGGTCATGCCAGGAAATTCCCTGGGGGGGGGTTTAATGCTACCGGGGGTTAATACATCAGGGGTTTAATTTACTCAGTTGGTTATTTGGTCATAACAGGAAATTGCGCGGTGGGGTTAACGTTACCGGGGGTTAACGACACACCCCAGGCTCCCTTTCGGGTGTTGGCCAAATTCGGGGATAAGCGGAATTCGGAATTATCTTGGACCTATGTTATTTAATTTTTCAGTTTTAATCAAAGTTTTGACTTTAATGGCGTTTTACGGGTTAACCGTTAGAGATACGAGAAAAAGTAACTGGACCTTTCCTGTCGGAAATTTAATTTTATCTTTCGGATTGTGCCCTCAGATTTGATCTACGACCTACCGTTCAACACTATCAGGCAGAATGTTAAAGGGGGTTAAGACATCAGGGGTTTAATTTAGTCAGGATATTGCCTGGTCATATGAACAAATTCCCGGGGGGGTTAATGTTACAAGGGGTTGATGACACACGTGGGCCTATTTTAGAGAGTGTTGTGTCTGTGAACGTAATAAAAAAACTCTGTCCCTATCTACTTTTGAAGCCTCACTAAACGCTCAACCAACTCCCGATGTGGAGGGGGGTTTTAGTCACTCGTTAACGTATTAATACAAGGTCAATCTGGAACCAGCATGAATCGCACTAATTATAGTTGCAAGATTTAAAATCCCTAAAATTGACGACAAAGAATTTGCCTTTTAGAGCATTTACCTGGCTTACGGAAAAATAAACGATATAAAGCTGCTGAACCTTATTTGTAGATCCTATCAATAGCTAGTTACAAAAAATTTTACATTTAAGCTAGGGCCAACGGTTCGGCCATAATCGAGCCCGAAGGTAAGTTTTTAAGTGAAATTTTCAACATAATCACGTTTTTACGGCTCTCTAAACCATGGAAGATAGGGTAACAGACCACTGGACCTTTTTTGTAGATCGCATTATTTTGTATTAAAATAAAATTTTTAATTTGGCCTAAACCTAAGGTTTTGTCTGCAACGGATCCCAGAAAACAATATCTCACGTAAAACTTGTAAAATCGATACTTTAAAACGCGTAATGCGGCCAAACCATTGGGGATAGCGCAAAATGTCACAAGACCTTTATTGTTGATCGCGCTGTTTTCTAAATTTCATTGAAAATTGGTTTGACCTACGACCAGCCGTTTAGCCGCTATCAAGCCCGGAATGTAAATTTGTAGGCGAAAATTTCAAAATATTTTCACTTAATCGTGTTTTGCGGTCAAACTAATGGAGATATAGTAAAAAGTCACATAACCTTTTTTATAGATCAGTTTATTTCCTATATCTGACCTTTGGTCTATTTTGCCCTCCGACCAATGGTTTCACCGCTATCGACCCCAAAAACAAAGTTTTTACGTGGAAATTACAAAAAAAATTACACATAATCACGTTTTTCGGCCAAACCAATGGAGATAGGGCAAAAAATTACTGGACCTTTTCTGTAGATCGCGCAATTTGATAATTTGATGGGTCAATCAGATTTGAGCTACGACAAACGGTTCGCCCGCTATCGGGCTTACAAAAAAAATGCCTGCAGGGGTGAAGAATGCATGAATTTTCACGAATTTTTTTGAGGGGTTTAAAAGTAAAAAAAGTCCGGTTTTCAGACTTTTCCTGTTGGTTTACACGACAAAAGGTACCCGCGTGCCAAATTTCAAGTTTCCAGCACTTCTAGAACTATGTTAGAATTTGTATACATCCATCAGTGAGTGAGTGAGTGAGTGAGTGAGTGGTTTCACATGCGGCTGTATATAATATAGGACTCGCCTTCGGCTCGCTGGGGGCTACGCCCCCAGGCCCCCAAGGTAGATGCTTAAAATTCGGGGATAAGCGGAATTCGGTGACTGGTTAAGTCCGGACATTAGGTAAATGACAAGGGATTTAAAAATTGACCTTTTTATTGATTTTTTCCGGATTCGTCCAAACTTTTGACTTTGAGGGCATTTTGCGGCTAAACCGTTAGAGATACGACAAAAAGTGACCGGACCTTTCTTGTCGGAAATTTAATTTTGTGTTTCGATTATGCCATCAGATTTGAGCTACGAGCTCTGGTTTAGGAAGTACAGAGTGTGGTAGTAAAGTCTGCACCTGTCAACTATTGTAAATTGTTGAGTGGAAATATAGTAAAACACCTACCCTAAGTCAACATTTTTTAAGTTGCTTAGGGGGTTTTATTTGCTCAGGAGTGTATATAGTCATGCCAGGAAATTCCCAGGGGGGAAGTTAATCTTACCGAGGTTAAGCCATCAGGGGGTTTAATTTACTCAGGAGGTTATCTAGTCATAACAGGAAATTCCCGGGGGTGGTTAAAGGATTTGGTGATTGGTAGATCTGATGTACGCTAGCAAAATCGGGGATGAGAGGGATTTGGTGATTGGTAAAATTCGGACATGAGGTCATGCCGAGAAATTCCCTGGGGGGGTTTAATGTTATCGGGGGTTAAGACATCAGGGGGTTTATTTTACTCAGGAGGTTATCTGGTCTTACCAGTAAATTCCCGGGGGGGGGTTAATGTTACCGGGGGTAAATGACACACTGGGGTCTATTTTTGAGGGTGTTGTGTCTGTGAACAAAACAAAACTTCACTCTGTCCATATCTACTACTGACGCTTAGCTAACGCTCAGCTAATTTCTAATGTGGGGTTGTATTCACTCGTTAACCTAGCAAAGCAAGTGCAGTCTGAATCTGGAATGAATTACACAAATATTTATCGCACATAAATTTAAAAACTCAAAAAATTGCCAATCCCACGACAAATATTTTACCATTTATAGAGTTTTCCAGGCTTATTAAAGGATGTAAACTAGGGTGTTTGCCTAATTAAGGGATAAGAGTGGTTTATTGATAGGTAAAATTCGGACATGAGGTCCTACAAGGAATTCCCAGGGGGGGAGGGGTTAACGTTACCAAGGGTTAAGACATCAGGGGGTTATCTGGTCATCCTGGGAACTTCCCAAAGGGGGGTTAAGAGATTTGGTGATTGGTAAAATTCTGTCTAGTTATTGAACATTTAGGATTTAAGTTATGACCAATGGTTCGGCTGCTACTGCCTCCAGAAACAAAATGTTCATCTAAAAATAATAAAACATTTCCTTTTAAACAGGTTTTTAGGCCAGACCACTTAGGATAAGGCAAAAAGTTACTGGACTTTTTTTATAGAACACGTCGTTTACTAAAAGTTGTTAAATGACGTGTTTTGAGCTACGACCAACCGTTTAGCCGCTATCAAGGCTGGAATGAAAATTTTTAGGCGAAAATTTCCAAATATTTTCACTTAATCGCGTTTTGCGGTCAAAATAATGGAGATATAGTAAAAAGTAACTGAACCTTTTTTGTAGATCATATTATTTACTAAATCTAACCTTTGTTTTATTTTGACCTCCGACCAATTGTTTCGCCGCTATCGACCCCAAAAACAAAGTTTTCACGTAAAAAAAAATTACATAAATTTTGCACATAATCGCGTTATTGCGGTCATACCGATGGAGATAGGGCAAAAAGTCACTAGACCATTTCTGTAGATCACGTAATTTGCTAATTTGATGGGTCAATCAGATTTGAGCTACGACCAACGGTTCGGCCGCTATCGGGCTCGAAACATTATTTTTATCAAAAAAATCTCTGGAATGTCAAATGTTCGAGCGTTTTGTCGCTTAACCATGGAAGATAGAGCAAAAAGTCACTGGACCTTTTTTGTTGTTCACTTCATTCCTGACTAACGATTTTTCGTCAGATCGAAGCTAGCTCCAACGGTTCGCCCGCTATCGGGCTTACAAGAAAGGCTTGCAAGGGTAAAGAATGCGCGATTTTTCGGGAATTTTTTTGAGGGGTTTAAAAGTAAAAATTCCCGGTTTTCAGACTTTTCCTGTTGGTTATACGGCAAAAGGTACCTGCGTGCAAAATTTCAAGTTTCTAGCACTTCTAGAAGTAGGTTAGAATTTGTATACATATATCAGTCAGTCAGTTTCACATGCGGCTGTATATATAATAGGACTCGCCTTCGGCTCGCTGGGGGCTACGCCCCCAGGCCCCCATTTGGGTGTTGGCTAAATTCGGGGATAAGCGTAGTTCGGTGATTGGTTAAATTCAGACGTGAAGTTTCCAAATTTTATGTATCCGTTCTCGAGAATCTTACGGGTCGTAATGCTTCGCTAACGCTCAGCCAAAAGATGTGTGGTGTATAATATTAATCAATTGATGTGGTAGAAGAGTTAAGTTATGTGTGTGTTTGTGAAATTTGGAGACAAGAAGAATTTGGTTTTAACCAAAGTCAGAGGACGTATGTATACCATAGTTTAATTTTCCGGATTTACCCAAACTTTTGACTTTGAGGGCGTTTTGCGGCTTAAACCGTTAGAGATACGTGAAAAAAGTGACTGGACCTTTCCTGTCGGAAATTGAATTTTGTCTTTCGATTATGCCATCAGATTTGTGCTACGAGCTCTGGTTTAGGAGGTACAGAGCGTGGTAGTAAAGTCTGCACCTGTCAACTATTGTAAATTATTGAGTGGAAATATAGTAAAAAACCTACCCTAAGTCAACATTTTTAAATTGTTTAGGGGGTTTTATTTGCTCAGGAGTTTATATAGTCATGCCAGGAAATTACCAGGGGGGAGGTTAAGGTTACCGGAGTTTAAGACATCAGGGGGTTATCTGGTCATACCAGGAACTTCCCAGGGGGGGTTAAGAGATTTGATGATTGGTAAAATTTGGACATGAGGTCATGCCAGGAAATTCCCAGGGGGGTGTTTTAACGTTACCGGGGGTTAAGACATCAGGGGGTTATCTAGTCATACCAGGAACTTCCCAAGGGGGGTTAAGAGATTTGATTATTGGTAAAATTTGGACATGAGGTCATGCCAGGAAATTCCCTGGGGGGGATTTAAATGTACCGGGGGGGGTAACACATCAGGGGGTTTAATTTACCACACTTTTGCCTCTTAGAGTGTGTTTTGTGTTTGTAAGCAAAAATAATAAAATTCACTCTGTCCCTATTTACTCTTGAACTTCGCTAACGCTCAGCCAATTAATGATGTGCTCTAGTACACGTTTACTAGTCACTCGTTTACTTAGTAATACAAACTCAATCTGGAACTCATAACGAATTACACAAATTTTAGTCAGAAAAAAGCAAAACCCCTATAAATGCCAAATTACAAAAAATATTTTGCCTTTGAGAGCGTGTAACAGGCTTACAGTAAGATATACAACAATAAGCTACTTTTTTGTAGAACCTACCAATAGCTGTTTATAAATGTTTTGATATTTAAGCTAGCATAATCGGGTCAAACCGCTATGGACTCCAGTAACAAAATTTTCACGTCGAAATTACAAAAAATATTGACATTTATTAACCAAACCGATGGAGGTAGAGCAAAAGCTTACTGGACCTTTTTTGTAGAACGTAAAATTTTGTATTAAAAATCACATTTTTAATCCGGACTATAACTAAGGTTTTGTTTACAATGGAGCCCAGAAAACAAAAATCTCACGTAAAACTCAAAAAATCAAAACTTTAAAACGCGTTATGCGGCCAAACCGTTGAGGATAGGGCAAAATGTTACCAAACCTTTTATGTAGATCACGTCATTTCCTAAATCGCAATGAGAATTTGTTTAGAGCTACGACCAATAGTTTAGCCGCTATCAAGCCCGGAATGTAAATTTGTAGGCGAAAATGTCCAAATCTATTCACTTAATCGCATTTTGCGGCCAAAATAATGGAGATAGAGTAAAAAGTCACTATAGGTTTTTTGTAGATCACTTCATTTCCTATATCTAACCTTTGTTTTATTTTGCCCTCCGACCAATGGTTTCGCCGCTATCGACCTCAAAAACAAAACTTTTCACGTAAATATTAAAAAAAAATTGCACATAATCACGTTTTTCGGCCAAACCAATAGAGATAAGGCAAAAAGTCACTGGACCTTTTCTGTAGATCGCGCAATTTGCTAATTTGATGGGTCAATCAGATTTGAGCTACGACCAACGGCTCGGCCGCTATCGGGCTCGAAACATTATTTTTATCGAAAAAATCTCTGGAATTTCAAATGTTCGAGCGTTTTGTCGCTTAACCATGGAAGATAGAGCAAAAAGTCACTGGACCTTTTTTGTAGTTCACTTAATTCCTGACCATGAATTTTTCGTCAGATCCGAGCTAGCTCCAAGGGTTCGCCCGCTATCGGGCTTACAAAAAATGCCTGCAGGGGTTGAAAAATGCGCGAATTTTCTCGAATTTTTTTGAGGGGTTTAGAAGTAAAAAAGTCCGGTTTTCAGACTTTTCCTCCGGGTCATATTGTGAAAGGTACCTGCATGCCAAATTTCAAGTTTCTAGCACTTCTAGAACTATGTTAGAATTTGTATATATCTGTCAGTCAGTGAGTGAGTGAGTGAGAGTCGTTTCACATGCGGCTGTATATATTATAGGACTCGCCTTCGGCTCGCTGGGGGCTACGCCCCCAGGCCCCCATTTGGGTGTTGGCTAAATTCGGGGATTAAGCGTAGTTCGGTGATTGGTTAAATTCAGACGTGAAGTTTCCAAATTTTATGTATCCGTTCTCGAGAATCTTACGGGTCGTAATGCTTCGCTAACGCTCAGCCAAAAGATGTGTGGTGTATAATATTAATCAATTGATGAGGTAGAACAGTTAAGTTATGTGTTCGTGAAATTTGGAGACAAGAAGAATTTGGTTTTAACCAAAGTCAGAGGACGTATGTATACCATAGTTTAATTTTCCGGATTTACCCAAAACTTTTGACTTTGAGGGCGTTTTATCGGCTTAACCGTTAGAGATACGTGAAAAAGTGACTGGACCTTTCTTGTCGGAAATTTAATTTTGTCTTTCGATTATGCCATCAGATTTGAGCTACGAGCTCTGGTTTAGGAGGTACAGAGCGTGGTAGTAAAGTCTGCACCTGTCAACTATTGTAAATTGTTGAGTGGAAATATAGTAAAAAACCTACCCTAAGTCAACATTTTTAAATTGTTTAGGGGGTTTTATTTGCTCAGGAGGTTATCTGGTCTTACCAGTAAATTCCCGGGGGGGGGGGGTTAATGTTACCGGGGGTAAATGACACACTGGGGTCTATTTTAGAGGGTGTTGTGTCTGTGAACAAAACAAAACTTCACTCTGTCCATATCTACTACTGACGCTTAGCTAACGCTCAGCTAATTTCTAATGTGGGGTTGTATTCACTCGTTAACCTAGCAGAGCAAGTGCAATCTCAATCTGGAATGAATTACACAAATATTTATCGCACATAAATTTAAAAACTAAAAAAATTGCCAATTCACGACAGATATTTTACCATATACAGAGTTTTCCAGGCTTATTAAAGGATGTAGAACAAAAAGTTACATGACTTTTTTTGTAGATCTTATCAAGGGTTAGTCATAAAAACTTTTACATTTAAAATAGGGCCAACTGTTTGACCGCTATCGACTCTAGAAACAAAGTTCTTAAATACAAATTACGAAATATTTACATTTATTAACCGAACAAAAAGAGATAGAGTAAAAAGTCACTGATCCTTTTTTGTAGATCGCTTTATTTAGTATTAAAATAAAATTTTTATTCTGTGCTACAATTAGAATTTTGTCCGCAATAAAGCCCATAATCAAAATTCTAAAGTAAAACTCAAAAAATCAATAGTTTAAAACGCGTTATTCGGCCAAACCGTTGAGGATAGGGCAAAATGTTACTGAACCTTTTTTGTAGATCACGTGATTTGCTAAATCCAATAGACAATTTGTTTTGAGCTACGATCAATAGTTTAGCCGCTTTCGAGCCCGGAATGTAAATTTGTAGGCGAAAATTTCCAAATCTATTCACTTAATCGCATTTTGCGGCCAAACTAATGGAGATAGAGTAAAAAGTCACTAAACATTTTATGTAGATCACTTCATTTCCTATATCTAACCTTTGTTTTATTTTGCCCTCCGACCAATGGTTTCGCCGCTATCGACCTCAAAAAACAAACTTTTCGCGTAAATATTACAAAAAAATTGCACCATAATAATCACGTTTTTCGGCCAAACAAATAGAGATAAGGCAAAAAATCACTGGACCTTTTCTGTAGATCGCACAATTTGCTAATTTGATGGGTCAATCAGATTTGAGCTACGACCAAACGGTTCGGCCGCTATCGGCCTCGAAACATTATTTTTATCGAAAAAATCTCTGGAATTTCAAATGTTCAAGCGTTTTGTCGCTTAACCATGGAAGATACAGCAAAAAAGTCACTGGACCTTTTTTGTAGTTCACTTCATTCCTGACCATGAATTTTTCATCAGATCCGAGCTAGCTCGAACGGTTCGCCCGCTATCGGGCTTACAAAAAATGCCTGCAGGGGTGAAGAATGCGCGATTTTTAGGGAATTTTTTTGA
Source organism: Homalodisca vitripennis (assembly GCF_021130785.1). Classification (NCBI taxonomy): domain Eukaryota; kingdom Metazoa; phylum Arthropoda; class Insecta; order Hemiptera; family Cicadellidae; genus Homalodisca; species Homalodisca vitripennis. Next base: position 122,191 of record NW_025776271.1, read on the forward strand.
GGGGTTTAAAAGTAAAAATTCCCGGTTTTCAGACTTTTCCTGTTGGTTACACGACAAAAGGTACATGCATGCCAAATTTCAAGTTTCCAGCACTTCTAGAACTATGTTAGAATTTGTATACATCCATCAGTGAGTGAGTGAGTGAGTGAGTGGTTTCACATGCGGCTGTATATAATATAGGACTCGCCTTCGGCTCGCTGGGGGCTACGCCCCCAGGCCCCCAAAGTAAACGCTTGCAAATTCGGGGATAAGCGGAATTCGGTGACTGGTTAAGTCCGGACATTAAGTAAATGACAAGGGATTTAAAAATTGACCTTTTTCATAGATTTTTTCCGGATTCGTAAAAACTTTTGACTTTGAGGGCATTTTGCGGTTAAACCGTTAGAGATACGACAAAAAGTGACTGGACCTTTCTTGTTGGAAATTTAATTTTGTCTTTCGATTGTGCCCTCAGATCTGATCTACGACCTATGGTTTAGCCAGAAATGAGCTCGGGAGAAAAGAAAAAGTCTGCACGGGTCAGCTATCTTGAATTGTTTAGTATAAACATAATAAAAAACCGACCTCAAGGCAGTATTTTAAGTCGAACAGGGGGTTTAATATCACCAGGAGACTATCTAGTCAAGGCGAGAAATTCCCTGGGTGGGTGATTAATGTTAAGGAGGTTAAGACAAGAGGGGGTTTAATTTCGTCAGGATATTTTCTGGTCATATGAACAAATTACCAGGGGGGGTTAACGTTACCGGGGGATAAGTCTCCAGGGGGTTATCTGGTCATACCAGGATCTTCCCAGGGGGGGTTTAATGTTACCAGGGGGGTTAACACATCAGGGGGTTGAATGTACAGGAGGTTATCAGGTCATACCAGGAAATCCCCGGGGGGGGGGTTAATATTACCGGGGGTTAATGACACACTTGGGCCTTTTTTAGAGGGTATTGTGTCTGTGAACATAATAAATATTCCTCTGTCCCTATCTACTATTGACGCTTAGCTAACGCTCAGCCAACTCCCGAAGTCACTGAACCTTTTCTGTAGATCACGTGATTTCCTAAATCCCGTTTAAAATTTGTTTTGAGTTACGACCAACCGTTTAGCCGCTATCAAGCCCGGAATGTAAATTTTTAGGCGAAAATGTCCAATATTTTCACTTAATCGCGTTTTGCGGTCAAACTAAGGGAAATATAGTAAAAAAGTCACTGGACCTTTTTTGTAGGTCATCTTATTTCCTAAATAAAACGTTAGTCTTATTTTGACCTCCGACCAATGGTTCCGCCGCTATCGACCCCCAAAAACAAAAGTTTCGCGTAAAAAGTTACAACAAAATTGTACATAATCACGTTTTTCGGCCAAACCAATCGAGATAGGGCAAAAGATTACTGGACCTTTTCTGTAGATCGCGCAATTTGCTAATTTGATGGGTCAATCAGATTTGAGCTACGACCAACGGTTCGGCCGCTATCGGGCTTGAAAACATTATTTTTATCGAAAAAATCTCTGGAATTTCAAATGTTCGAGCGTTTTGTCGCTTAACCATGGAAGATAGAGCAAAAAAGTCATTAGACCTTTTTTGTAGTTCACTTCATTCCTGACCATGAATTTTCCGTCAGATCCGAGCTAGCTCCAACGGTTCGCCCGCTATCGGGCTTACAAAAAATGCCTGCAGGGGTGAAGAATGCGCGATTTTTTGGGAATTTTTTTGAGGGGTTGAAAATGAAAAATTCTCACTTTTCGGGATTTTCCTGGTGGTTACACGTGGAAAGCTATCTGTGTACCAAATTTCAAGTCTCTAACTCATCTGGAAGTAGGTTAGAATTAGTATACGTGAGTGAGTGAGTGAGTCAGTCAGTCAGTCAGTTACACATGCGGTTGTATATATATTAGACTCGCCTTCGGCTCGCTGGGGGCTACGCCCCCAGGCCCCCAAAGTAAGTGCCTTAAATTCGGGGATATGATTGATTTGGTGATAGGTAAAATTCGGACATGATGTCATGCCAGGAAATTCCCAGGGAGGGGGTTAACGTTACCTGGGGATAAGACGTCAGGGGGTTATCTGGTCATACCAGGAACCTCCCCGAGGGGGGGGGGTTAAGAGATTTGGTGATTGGTAAAATTCGGACATGAGGTCATGCCAGGAAATTCCCTGGGGGGGTTTTAATGCTACCGGGGGTTAATACATCAGTGGGTTTAATTTACTCAGTTGGTTATTTGGTCATAACAGGAAATTGCGCGGTGGGGTTAACGTTACCGGGGGTTAACGACACACCCCAGGCTCCCTTTCGGGTGTTGGCCAAATTCGGGGATAAGCGGAATTCGGAATTATCTTGGACCTATGTTATTTAATTTTTCAGTTTTAATCAAAGTTTTGACTTTAATGGCGTTTTACGGGTTAACCGTTAGAGATACGAGAAAAAGTAACTGGACCTTTCCTGTCGGAAATTTAATTTTATCTTTCGATTGTGCCCTCAGATTTGATCTACGACCTACCGTTCAACCACTATCAGGCAGAATGTTAAAGGGGGTTAAGACATCAGGGGGTTTAATTTAGTCAGGATATTGCCTGGTCATATGAACAAATTCCCGGGGGGGTTAATGTTACAAGGGGTTGATGACACACGTGGGCCTATTTTAGAGAGTGTTGTGTCTGTGAACGTAATAAAAAACTCTGTCCCTATCTACTTTTGAAGCCTCACTAACGCTCAACCAACTCCCGATGTGGAGGGGGGTTTTAGTCACTCGTTAACGTATTAATACAAGGTCAATCTGGAACCAGCATGAATCGCACTAATTATAGTTGCAAGATTTAAAATCCCTAAAATTGACGACAAAGAATTTGCCTTTTAGAGCATTTACCTGGCTTACGGAAAAATAAACGATATAAAGCTGCTGAACCTTATTTGTAGATCCTATCAATAGCTAGTTACAAAAAATTTTACATTTAAGCTAGGGCCAACGGTTCGGCCATAATCGAGCCCGGAAGGTAAGTTTTTAAGTGAAATTTTCAACATAATCACGTTTTACGGCTAAACCATGGAAGATAGGGTAACAGACCACTGGACCTTTTTTGTAGATCGCATTATTTTGTATTAAAATAAAATTTTTAATTTGGCCTAAACCTAAGGTTTTGTCTGCAAACGGATCCCAGAAAACAATATCTCACGTAAAACTTGTAAAATCGATACTTTAAAACGCGTAATGCGGCCAAACCATTGGGGATAGCGCAAAATGTCACAAGACCTTTATTGTTGATCGCGCTGTTTTCTAAATTTCATTGAAAATTGGTTTGACCTACGACCAGCCGTTTAGCCGCTATCAAGCCCGGAATGTAAATTTGTAGGCGAAAATTTCAAAATATTTTCACTTAATCGTGTTTTGCGGTCAAACTAATGGAGATATAGTAAAAAGTCACATAACCTTTTTTATAGATCAGTTTATTTCCTATATCTGACCTTTGGTCTATTTTGCCCTCCGACCAATGGTTTCACCGCTATCGACCCCAAAAAACAAAGTTTTTACGTGGAAATTAAAAAAAAATTACACATAATCACGTTTTTCGGCCAAACCAATGGAGATAGGGCAAAAAATTACTGGACCTTTTCTGTAGATCGCGCAATTTGATAATTTGATGGGTCAATCAGATTTGAGCTACGACAAACGGTTCGCCCGCTATCGGGCTTACAAAAAAAATGCCTGCAGGGGTGAAGAATGCATGAATTTTCACGAATTTTTTTGAGGGGTTTAAAAGTAAAAAAGTCCGGTTTTCAGACTTTTCCTGTTGGTTACACGACAAAAGGTACCCGCGTGCCAAATTTCAAGTTTCCAGCACTTCTAGAACTATGTTAGAATTTGTATACATCCATCAGTGAGTGAGTGAGTGAGTGAGTGAGTGGTTTCACATGCGGCTGTATATAATATAGGACTTCGGCTCGCTGGGGGCTACGCCCCCAGGCCCCCAAGGTAGATGCTTAAAATTCGGGGATAAGCGGAATTCGGTGACTGGTTAAGTCCGGACATTAGGTAAATGACAAGGGATTTAAAAATTGACCTTTTTATTGATTTTTTCCGGATTCGTCCAAACTTTTGACTTTGAGGGCATTTTGCGGCTAAACCGTTAGAGATACGACAAAAAGTGACCGGACCTTTCTTGTCGGAAATTTAATTTTGTGTTTCGATTATGCCATCAGATTTGAGCTACGAGCTCTGGTTTAGGAAGTACAGAGTGTGGTAGTAAAGTCTGCACCTGTCAACTATTGTAAATTGTTGAGTGGAAATATAGTAAAACACCTACCCTAAGTCAACATTTTTAAGTTGCTTAGGGGGTTTTATTTGCTCAGGAGTGTATATAGTCATGCCAGGAAATTCCCAGGGGGGAAGTTAATCTTACCGAGGTTAAGCCATCAGGGGGGTTTTAATTTACTCAGGAGGTTATCTAGTCATAACAGGAAATTCCCGGGGGTGGTTAAAGGATTTGGTGATTGGTAGATCTGATGTACGCTAGCAAAATCGGGGATGAGAGGGATTTGGTGATTGGTAAAATTCGGACATGAGGTCATGCCGAGAAATTCCCTGGGGGGGTTTAATGTTATCGGGGGTTAAGACATCAGGGGGTTTATTTTACTCAGGAGGTTATCTGGTCTTACCAGTAAATTCCCGGGGGGGGGGTTAATGTTACCGGGGGTAAATGACACACTGGGGTCTATTTTTGAGGGTGTTGTGTCTGTGAACAAAACAAAACTTCACTCTGTCCATATCTACTACTGACGCTTAGCTAACGCTCAGCTAATTTCTAATGTGGGGTTGTATTCACTCGTTAACCTAGCAAAGCAAGTGCAGTCTGAATCTGGAATGAATTACACAAATATTTATCGCACATAAATTTAAAACTCAAAAAATTGCCAATCCCACGACAAATATTTTACCATTTATAGAGTTTTTCCAGGCTTATTAAAGGATGTAAAACTAGGGTGTTTGCCTAATTAAGGGATAAGAGTGGTTTATTGATAGGTAAAATTCGGACATGAGGTCCTACAAGGAATTCCCAGGGGGGGAGGGGTTAACGTTACCAAGGGTTAAGACATCAGGGGGTTATCTGGTCATCCTGGGAACTTCCCAAAGGGGGGTTAAGAGATTTGGTGATTGGTAAAATTCTGTCTAGTTATTGAACATTTAGGATTTAAGTTATGACCAATGGTTCGGCTGCTACTGCCTCCAGAAACAAAATGTTCATCTAAAAATAATAAAACATTTCCTTTTAAACAGGTTTTTAGGCCAGACCACTTAGGATAAGGCAAAAAGTTACTGGACTTTTTTTATAGAACACGTCGTTTACTAAAAGTTGTTAAATGGACGTGTTTTGAGCTACGACCAACCGTTTAGCCGCTATCAAGGCTGGAATGAAAATTTTTAGGCGAAAATTTCCAAATATTTTCACTTAATCGCGTTTTGCGGTCAAAATAATGGAGATATAGTAAAAAGTAACTGAACCTTTTTTGTAGATCATATTATTTACTAAATCTAACCTTTGTTTTATTTTGACCTCCGACCAATTGTTTCGCCGCTATCGACCCCAAAAACAAAGTTTTCACGTAAAAATTACATAAATTTTGCACATAATCGCGTATTGCGGTCATACCGATGGAGATAGGGCAAAAAGTCACTAGACCATTTCTGTAGATCACGTAATTTGCTAATTTGATGGGTCAATCAGATTTGAGCTACGACCAACGGTTCGGCCGCTATCGGGCTCGAAACATTATTTTTATCAAAAAAATCTCTGGAATGTCAAATGTTCGAGCGTTTTGTCGCTTAACCATGGAAGATAGAGCAAAAAGTCACTGGACCTTTTTTGTTGTTCACTTCATTCCTGACTAACGATTTTTCGTCAGATCGAAGCTAGCTCCAACGGTTCGCCCGCTATCGGGCTTACAAGAAAGGCTTGCAAGGGTAAAGAATGCGCGATTTTTCGGGAATTTTTTTGAGGGGTTTAAAAGTAAAAATTCCCGGTTTTCAGGACTTTTCCTGTTGGTTATACGGCAAAAGGTACCTGCGTGCAAAATTTCAAGTTTCTAGCACTTCTAGAAGTAGGTTAGAATTTGTATACATATATCAGTCAGTCAGTTTCACATGCGGCTGTATATATAATAGGATAACCGTTAGAGATACGACAAAAAGTGACTGGACCTTTCTTGTTGGAAATTTAATTTTGTCTTTCGATTGTGCCCTCAGATCTGATCTACGACCTATGGTTTAGCCAGAAATGAGCTCGGGAGAAAAGTCTGCACGGGTCAGCTATCTTGAATTGTTTAGTATAAACATAATAAAAACCGACCTCAAGGCAGTATTTTAAGTCGAACAGGGGGTTTAATATCACCAGGAGACTATCTAGTCAAGGCGAGAAATTCCCTGGGTGGGTGATTAATGTTAAGGAGGTTAAGACAAGAGGGGGTTTTAATTTCGTCAGGATATTGTCTGGTCATATGAACAAATTACCAGGGGGGGTTAACGTTACCGGGGGATAAGTCTCCAGGGGGTTATCTGGTCATACCAGGATCTTCCCAGGGGGGGTTTAATGTTTACCAGGGGGGTTAACACATCAGGGGGTTGAATGTACAGGAGGTTATCAGGTCATACCAGGAAATCCCCGGGGGGGGGGGTTAATATTACCGGGGGTTAATGACACACTTGGGCCTTTTTTAGAGGGTATTGTGTCTGTGAACATAATAAATATTCCTCTGTCCCTATCTACTATTGACGCTTAGCTAACGCTCAGCCAACTCCCGAAGTCACTGAACCTTTTCTGTAGATCACGTGATTTCCTAAATCCCGTTTAAAATTTGTTTTGAGTTACGACCAACCGTTTAGCCGCTATCAAGCCCGGAATGTAAATTTTTAGGCGAAAATGTCCAATATTTTCACTTAATCGCGTTTTGCGGTCAAACTAAGGGAAATATAGTAAAAAGTCACTGGACCTTTTTTGTAGGTCATCTTATTTCCTAAATAAAACGTTAGTCTTATTTTGACCTCCGACCAATGGTTCCGCCGCTATCGACCCCAAAAACAAAAGTTTCGCGTAAAAGTTACAACAAAATTGTACATAATCACGTTTTTCGGCCAAACCAATCGAGATAGGGCAAAAGATTACTGGACCTTTTCTGTAGATCGCGCAATTTGCTAATTTGATGGGTCAATCAGATTTGAGCTACGACCAACGGTTCGGCCGCTATCGGGCTTGAAACATTATTTTTATCGAAAAAATCTCTGGAATTTCAAATGTTCGAGCGTTTTGTCGCTTAACCATGGAAGATAGAGCAAAAAGTCATTAGACCTTTTTTGTAGTTCACTTCATTCCTGACCATGAATTTTCCGTCAGATCCGAGCTAGCTCCAACGGTTCGCCCGCTATCGGGCTTACAAAAAATGCCTGCAGGGGTGAAGAATGCGCGATTTTTTTGGGAATTTTTTTGAGGGGTTGAAAATGAAAAATTCTCACTTTTCGGGATTTTCCTGGTGGTTACACGTGGAAAGCTATCTGTGTACCAAATTTCAAGTCTCTAACTCATCTGGAAGTAGGTTAGAATTAGTATACGTGAGTGAGTGAGTGAGTCAGTCAGTCAGTCAGTTACACATGCGGTTGTATATATATTAGATAACCGTTAGAGATACGACAAAAAGTGACTGGACCTTTCTTGTTGGAAATTTAATTTTGTCTTTCGATTGTGCCCTCAGATCTGATCTACGACCTATGGTTTAGCCAGAAATGAGCTCGGGAGAGAAAAAGTCTGCACGGGTCAGCTATCTTGAATTGTTTAGTATAAACATAATAAAAACCGACCTCAAGGCAGTATTTTAAGTCGAACAGGGGGTTTAATATCACCAGGAGACTATCTAGTCAAGGCGAGAAATTCCCTGGGTGGGTGATTAATGTTAAGGAGGTTAAGACAAGAGGGGGTTTAATTTCGTCAGGATATTGTCTGGTCATATGAACAAATTACCAGGGGGGGTTAACGTTACCGGGGGATAAGTCTCCAGGGGGTTATCTGGTCATACCAGGATCTTCCCAGGGGGGGTTTAATGTTACCAGGGGGGTTAACACATCAGGGGGTTGAATGTACAGGAGGTTATCAGGTCATACCAGGAAATCCCCGGGGGGGGGTTAATATTACCGGGGGTTAATGACACACTTGGGCCTTTTTTAGAGGGTATTGTGTCTGTGAACATAATAAATATTCCTCTGTCCCTATCTACTATTGACGCTTAGCTAACGCTCAGCCAACTCCCGAAGTCACTGAACCTTTTCTGTAGATCACGTGATTTCCTAAATCCCGTTTAAAATTTGTTTTGAGTTACGACCAACCGTTTAGCCGCTATCAAGCCCGGAATGTAAATTTTTAGGCGAAAATGTCCAATATTTTCACTTAATCGCGTTTTGCGGTCAAACTAAGGGAAATATAGTAAAAAGTCACTAGACCTTTTTTGTAGGTCATCTTATTTCCTAAATAAAACGTTAGTCTTATTTTGACCTCCGACCAATGGTTCCGCCGCTATCGACCCCAAAAAAACAAAAGTTTCGCGTAAAAGTTACAACAAAATTGTACATAATCACGTTTTTTCGGCCAAACCAATCGAGATAGGGCAAAAGATTACTGGACCTTTTCTGTAGATCGCGCAATTTGCTAATTTGATGGGTCAATCAGATTTGAGCTACGACCAACGGTTCGGCCGCTATCGGGCTTGAAACATTATTTTTATCGAAAAAATCTCTGGAATTTCAAATGTTCGAGCGTTTTGTCGCTTAACCATGGAAGATAGAGCAAAAAGTCATTAGACCTTTTTTGTAGTTCACTTCATTCCTGACCATGAATTTTCCGTCAGATCCGAGCTAGCTCCAACGGTTCGCCCGCTATCGGGCTTACAAAAAATGCCTGCAGGGGTGAAGAATGCGCGATTTTTTGGGAATTTTTTTTGAGGGGTTGAAAATGAAAAATTCTCACTTTTCGGGATTTTCCTGGTGGTTACACGTGGAAAGCTATCTGTGTACCAAATTTCAAGTCTCTAACTCATCTGGAAGTAGGTTAGAATTAGTATACGTGAGTGAGTGAGTGAGTCAGTCAGTCAGTCAGTTACACATGCGGTTGTATATATATTAGATAACCGTTAGAGATACGACAAAAAGTGACTGGACCTTTCTTGTTGGAAATTTAATTTTGTCTTTCGATTGTGCCCTCAGATCTGATCTACGACCTATGGTTTAGCCAGAAATGAGCTCGGGAGAAAAGTCTGCACGGGTCAGCTATCTTGAATTGTTTAGTATAAACATAATAAAAACCGACCTCAAGGCAGTATTTTAAGTCGAACAGGGGGTTTAATATCACCAGGAGACTATCTAGTCAAGGCGAGAAATTCCCTGGGTGGGTGATTAATGTTAAGGAGGTTAAGACAAGAGGGGGTTTAATTTCGTCAGGATATTGTCTGGTCATATGAACAACTTCCCAGGGGGGGTTAACGTTACCGGGGGATAAGTCTCCAGGGGGTTATCTGGTCATACCAGGATCTTCCCAGGGGGGGGGGGTTAAGAGATTTGGTGACTGGTAAAATTCGGACATGAGGTCATGGCAGGAAATTCCCTGGGGGGTTTAATGTTACCAGGGGGGTTAACACATCAGGGGGTTGAATGTACAGGAGGTTATCAGGTCATACCAGGAAATCCCCGGGGGGTGGTTAATATTACCGGGGGTTAATGACACACTTGGGCCTTTTTTAGAGGGTATTGTGTCTGTGAACATAATAAATATTCCTCTGTCCCTATCTACTATTGACGCTTAGCTAACGCTCAGCCAACTCCCGAAGTCACTGAAACCTTTTCTGTAGATCACGTGATTTTCCTAAATCCCGTTTAAAAATTTGTTTTGAGTTTACGACCAACCGTTTAGCCGCTATCAAGCCCGGAATGTAAATTTTTAGGCGAAAATGTCCAATATTTTCACTTAATCGCGTTTTTGCGGGTCAAACTAAGGGAAATATAGTAAAAAGTCACTGGACCTTTTTTTGTAGGTCATTTTATTTCCTAAATAAAACGTTAGTCTTATTTTGACCTCCGACCAATGGTTTCGCCGCTATCGACCCCAAAAACAAAAAGTTTCGCGTAAAAGTTACAACAAAATTGTACATAATCACGTTTTTCGGCCAAACCAATCGAGATAGGACAAAAGATTACTGGACCTTTTCTGTAGATCGCGCAATTTGCTAATTTGATGGGTCAATCAGATTTGAGCTACGACCAACGGTTCGGCCGCTATCGGGCTTAAAAACATTATTTTTATCGAAAAAATCTCTGGAATTTCAAAATGTTCGAGCGTTTTGTCGCTTAACCATGGAAGATAGAGCAAAAAGTCATTAGACCTTTTTTTGTAGTTCACTTCATTCCTGACCATGAATTTTCCGTCAGATCCGAGCTAGCTCCAACGGTTCGCCCGCTATCGGGCTTACAAAAAAATGCCTGCAGGGGTGAAGAATGCGCGATTTTTTGGGAATTTTTTTGAGGGGTTGAAAATGAAAAATTCTCACTTTTCGGGATTTTCCTGGTGGTTACACGTGGAAAGCTATCTGTGTACCAAATTTCAAGTCTCTAACTCATCTGGAAGTAGGTTAGAATTAGTATACGTGAGTGAGTGAGTGAGTCAGTCAGTCAGTCAGTTACACATGCGGTTGTATATATATTAGATATATATATATATGTGTGTGTGTGTGTGTGTGTGTGTGTGTGTGTGTGTGTGTGTGTGTGTGTGTGTGTGTGTGTGTGTGTGTGTGTGTGTGTGTGTGTGTGTGTGTGGTGTGTGTGTGTGTGTGTGTGTGTGTGTGTGTGTGTGTGTGTGTGTGTGTGTGTGTGTGTGTGTGTGTGTGTGTGTGTGTGTGTGTGTGTGTGTGTGTGTGTGTGTGTGTGTGTGTGTGTGTGTGTGTGTGTGTGTGTGTGTGTGTGTGTGTGTGTGTGTGTGTGTGTGTGTGTGTGTGTGTGTGTGTGTGTGTGTGTGTGTGTGTGTGTGTGTGTGTGTGTGTGTGTGTGTGTGTGATATTATATTCTCTCAAAATTCCAAATTTAAAAACGCATGTTTAATGTGCGCAACGATCAATTGACAACCCCCTCGTCAAAAGAAACATAAGAGTTGGACAGAAGGTCCGGGCCCGAGATCGTGAACCCAGTTTCCGCCTCTTGAAAAGTATATAAGAAATGGCATCGACAGTTTCATAACAGTCACCCGCTCACCCCACTCCCTCTGACCAACGGTGTACAACATGTGTCTGTAGTGGCCTTAGTTCTGTGCAGTGTTATCGTTTTGTTTTATTCTCTCCAAACTGAACTTACAGATAAATGATTGGTTTTATGATGTAAAGAGTATTCTTTCAAGTGTAGTCATATGAGAGTTCCTCATCACACATTTTAATCCTAAATGTTTGGATGTATGTTTAATATTATGTTTCAAGGATTTTTGACACTTTAATAAATTAGATAACTATCTTAAAACGAAAGGTAAATTTGGATCTAATTATCTTAAGGACTTCAATATAGTTGGAACATCATTGCTAAACAAAGTGCTAGTATGTTCTGATTTATAAAATGAGGAGTTCGTAAAGAACTATTGCCACACAATCGTGACTGTATATTAACTTTTACACTTAAAATGGTACACTTAGAATTGTAAAAAATATTGTTGTAAATGTTTTATCCTTCTCAAGAACCAGAATAGGTTTTGTACTTTAAGACTTGATGAAATTAAACAAACCTAATACCACTTTAACATACATGTAGAGTTTCAGAACTCTGTACCGAACTTATGGGGGTTTATGTATTTCTGAAATTTATCACTATGAAATTGATATATTTTAATTGAATGTACCACTCATTCTGACACCACACTTCAGATACGGATTTTGATATGACTACGTCATATCACGAATCACGAAAAAAACTTCACGATGTTTGCATGCAAAGTTTCAAATCTATTGCTCATTTCATTACGCTACATGCATTAATATGTTACATGTTAAAATTTCATGGTTACTCATGTAAAAATCTTCACGAACCTACAGCCAAAGCTCATGCAGTGAGTAACATGCACAGTTATTGAACTCGATGATGCCCAGACGGAAATGGAGTTTCAAGTATATAGGTCAATCCGTTCGTGAGTCAACGTATGGATAGACAGATACAAATTTAATTTAATCAGCCTCTCCAGTGACAGGCTAAACTTTAACCCAAAATAAAAAAATGATTAAAAACCACTGAAATAGATTGTTATTTTAATGAAAACAATCAAACACTCGTTACATAGTGAGAGATTGAATCTGGATGTGACGTAGGATTGTATGAGTTGATTATCAACAGTCTACTACCAAATTTCCTCAAAGAGTGTGAAATAAGTCTTAAGATTCGTAATCCTTTTACAAATGCAGTTGGTTTCGTAATACGATACATAACAAAACTGAATCTAACAACAATAAAGGCTTCTAATGTGTTTAATTAATTTTTAACAATAAGTAACTCTACCTATTTCCCATCAGCAGTTGAATTAAGAGATTGAAAAGATGGAGGATAATGAAGCGATTAATTTTCATGGACACTGTAATAGGTTTACTGACAAATTGAAAAATTATAATGCGTTTCTGAGCTACTTTGATCTCATTAGCTTTCTATCAGTTGTTTCAGTTCAACTCATTATCTACTGATGAGAGCGCACCAATGTTTCAATACATTTACAGTTTAATCTGAAAAAATTCTTAATCTTAGTTTATTTAATATGTAATGTACAGTTGACAAACTATTTACATACTCGTAACTGTATAAAAACTTTATATAAAAAAATGACAAACAAAATATTATGGTTTTAATGTTAATAGTAGTGATATTTTTTTCCGTGATCCTTGTAGTGGGAAACAATAAGGAATTAGTGCAAATTTGAATGAAAATGTTTTACGCACACACAATATAGTAAACGAGTTTCTTCTTCTATTTTAGCTTGAAATTTTGGACAAAAGTAGCTTCTAATCACAGTGGATAATCACCCTAATATTGAAAACTCCCGTTACATAAATACTTCATTCATGTACTAAGGTGGAGAATCAATAGTGGAACGTGTAGTATCCTGAATATGACCGCCATAGCCAGAAATGTTAACGCCTCCCATTAATTAATAAGCGAATTGTCGTCAATTTAAAATGAAAGACTATTTTAGTAAGGAGTATTTGTATTTACTCAGTGTCACTACTTGAGGTGATATTGCCATTTTCAGAACTGCAGGGCAGTGACTGCCTAAGCCTCTGGCAATAAAGTATTAAATCTATAAATGCCCTGGTACTTTGGTTAGAGTGGGTGACAATCAGTGAAGGTGTACTTGCTAATCTAACATCACGCAGAGAGTCATCAAGCAGAGAGTTCTGATCTTCTCACAGACTGTCAAATTCTCTCCAACCTCCATACCCTCTATTAAAGCGTGTGGTGCTGTGTGTAGAACCTTGTACTTGCCAACATTCAGTCAGTCCATTGATAACCGACCTTTCGAAAACTCCCTCTGTCTTAGTTCACCTGATCTCTTCCATCTGCCAAGATTCATAAAAAATATGCAATTGGGAGTCATCTGCATATAAATGAGCAGTGCAACTCTGTATGAACACTGAAAAGTAGATGTGAACAAGTTGTACAGAGTTCGTCTCAGACCTTGCTGAACACCTTTTTTCTCATCAACTGTCCATATATTTCACTTCCTAGCCTGGTAACCTGCTGCCTGTCATTCAAGTAAGACTTCATCCAATCGACCACGTTATCACACAATCCATAGTAATAAAATTTTGCAAACGACATCTCACAGTGAATTGAGTCAAAACCTATAGAATAATTCAGTGGTAATAGAGAACTAAATCTGCGAAGCATATTATATAATTAATCTTTTAAATAAAAATGAATCACTGATATTGCTAAGCCCTAATCTCAAGAACGGCTAACAGATTTGGCTAATTATTTTTTATATTTGTATTTTATATAAAAGTTATGAGTCTTTTCACATACAGAACTCAAATCCGGTTGGTTAACTTTGGAATGTGATGCTATGTGGCATGTAAATGTTACTTTCAAAGAACATGTGGATAGACACTAACATGCCTCAACGAACTCTTTTTCCCCAAACTACAATCCGAACAGAATCAGACTTCTGTCACTTAACAATATTATTATAAACGATTATTTTGAAAGTTTTAGCTTAAATTGAAGGATTTTTAAATCTTTCCCCTATACCGAAATTGCAAGTGCCGGAAGTATATTTGATTTACCTCGAAGTAATCTATTGAATTTTATGTATTGGATTTTTTTAGGCGGGTATAGAAAGCAAAATGAACCTCGTACACTAGAGGTAGGTGTTTTTCAATGTAAGTAGATTTTCGAAACCTACATAAATTAATTTCCTGGTGCAATAATATAAAATCAACTGTGGAACTGTAAATAAATTAGGCCAAGCGAATTTAAACTGTAGGAACTTATACATATTGACCGCATTAACTTTTCAGTCTTAGGTAATAATGTATATGTTATTGATCGGGTTTAAAAAGCCATCTCTAACTATAATACTTAAAATATAATTAGACCAAAATTAAGCTAAAATAGCTGAAAGTTGGCGTTTTTGATCGAATAAATATTCCAAAATTTATATATAATATTTTATCGAGGCACAGGGCAGGAACACTGAACTGTCCGTAAATGTAATTTATGTAAATCAGAAATGCATACTCCTACAAGCGTATTACATACAATTGACAATCACGTGTAACATACAGTTAGTCCCTTAGCCATTGATACTGAAATAATATTTACCTGATATATGTCTACTTCTGTTTCAAAAATATCTGAAGGTTCGACTGTATTACATCATAAATACTTTCACTAAAAAGGCTATTTCCTTCAATTCGGTAACAGCTAGTTATAAATAATTTATGATTGAAGTAGATATTTTGTTGAAAATATTCCCTATAACGAATACAACTGAATATAAGTTGTTACCATGGTAAGAACAAAAAGTATTGTAATAAAAATAATACTAAACACGTGGCCTAATCAATAATGTGGACTAACTTATAGTCTGGAAGCATGAGTTCTGGAAAATATTTCAATAATTTATAAACATGACAACATTTTTATTGTATAGTTTATTGGTATGTTCTAGGATAGAATGAGTTTATAAAAGTATTAAACTGAAGCATCACACCTTTTTTGAATGAAAAAGTGATTCCCTTTAGGGAATATTCAAGAAAACAAGATTCTTTTTCTTCAGAGATTGGAAGGAAATGAGAGATCTACAACAAGAAAACATGTAAACAGGGTCATTTCTGCTTCACGGCAGAAATAAGAACAACATCATACTTTTTGTAATAAACTAGTAGGTCGGAACTTTGTAATATTTTAACTCAATCAATAATGTGTACTGTAGAGTGTGTGAACATATATACAACTCTCGACAGACTGGCATAATTATCGCGCTCTTAATACTATAAGTGTTTTTACAATTTAAACTTAAATAGGAAATGTATAAACATTGAAAATAATAACTTCTATGATTCTGTCGGCTTGATATGATTTATACAGCCCGGATTATAAATTGCCAAAACACAAACAAATAGTTGAAATATGTTTTCAATAACTTATTTATACTTTACATAACTATTAGTTGCAGTGAGATCACAAATATCAATTGAAGTGACAAACATAAACATAAAATTGTTAAAAGAATTATTTTTTTTAGGATTGATATTGTTTCTTGAAACACAATATTAGTGCTACATCCTTATAATATACGCCGTATATCTAAATATGAAGTGTACCATAGAAGGGCACAGGATCTTGCGGCGATATGCCATAAGTTAGTGACACGAGAAATCAGTATTAAATATCTGCAATCTAATATCTTCCTCAGATGGTTAGGCTTACTTAACTAAAATAACTATAATCAATTCGTACGTAAAATGAACAAAGTTTAAAAACGCGGGTTAATTACACATAAGTCAGAAATAACTATTTTGTGTGTTGTGTTATTTAGTGAATGGCAACTACCACTAAGTCATGCACTTAGAAAAACAAACAGTAACTATTAAATATATATTCAATGTAGCTCAACCTACACTATGGAAACCATACTTAACTACTACACAAGTTAGTATACCAATCAGAAAAACCAATTTGTTGGGAAACATGAAATCTTCCTGCTCTACTGATCAGTTGTTATACCTGAACGAGTAGCAGTGGAGTATAGTAGTCAGTGGATATCGCGGTAATTATAAATAAAAATAAGATATTTGATTTATAAAGAATATTGGAGTTCATAAGCTTGATATAATTTATAATATTCACAATTAATTTGGTCACTTTATTCAGTGAATTATTTAAATCTATTTCACTTAAAACAAGTTTTTCGAGTATTACTAACCAAAAATTATATTTATGGTTTACAAATTAAATTATTTCAAATATTGACTGATTTAAAACCATTAATCTTCTTTGTAGTCAATGAAAACACAGTTTAATTAGTGTTTAAATCAATTCTACAACAAAAGGAATTATTTTAAAGTAATTTAATTAAAATAGACTTAAAAAGTCTTTTTTTATCTAATTTAAAATTAGGTTAAGAAATTCTAAATTTTTTGGATCGCCTAGCATCGTAATGTTTTCTAGAGACGGAGATAAAACTATGATCAGTAAACTTTAAATGTGAGAAAGAGTAATTAGTTATGTACTTTTGTTTGTAACGGCTGTTTAAACCTATTTTTTAAATAAAATCATAGTATATATGAAATACATAACAAAAATGTTTCGAACATTATTTTACAAAGAATCATATTTTGTGCAACGGTGTCTAGTGGCATCTCTGACTTGCTATTAGGTAAAGAGAGTCTGTTTATATTTTTCTGTTAGATGTTTTCATTTTCTCAATAAGTGAGTTTAAATTGTTACATACCTTAGGATCGATGTAGTTTTCTTTTAGTATACAGGTTTGGCTTAGATCATTGAGGAAAGCAATTAACCTATCCTTTCTTCGACCGAAAGTTTGAATTGATTTTGGCAAAATTGCAAGCGTGTACTAAAATATTAATAGAATGAGTTTGGTTACACATAAATTAGTCAATTTTCAGGACATTTTTTTCTAGTTGGTTGCACCACAATGTTGTTTGTTGCTAACAGTTTTCAATATCAATAGCCGACACAAACACGTGTCCCTCATATAAAGCGAAATGATATGTTTAGCTTTGTACCTTTGATGGAAGGGTTTAATTATCCATGCCACAAGTGATGTACAATTGTGTTACAAACAATAGATGACACCCGTACGTTGCATGTTATGTTGCGGTCAAATGAACCTTCATTAGCAGCAGCTGTTCTCTTTGTCCTCTAACATAGCTTTAGCAGATTTTCGTTACCTTTTAATAGTCTGACATAACCTCAGCAGCTCTAAGCATCGAGTTGTTTTTCCTCTGCTCGGTCGTCCTTTGTTACTGGTTTTTGTATTAATATTTGCTCAAGTACAGACTATGATTTCTTATGAATATATAATACATCAATTGTCAATCAATATATGTATACGTTTTTTTATTTGTATTTCAAAGTGACTACCTAAATTGCGTTTCCCAAAGATATCCACAACAGTATGAAAGTATATTGGAAAATTCGTAATGTTATTGTACACCATTTCAAAGGGATACAGAAATGCGAGTATAACATTTAAAACATATTTATTACAGTGTGATTTCTTTGAGATTGCAATAATTTATATGTCATGAAAATTCTTTAATAATACTTTATATAAAATTACTACTGTTTTTGTTTTAATCTCCTGTATTATGTTTAATGTCTTTTCCTATAGATATAATGATTAGTGGTAAAAAAATTCAATGGTTGGCTAAAACTATGCTGTTGCACAGGACCTGTCTGAGAGTGACGAAAACGGCTCGGAAGACCAGCGATCTAATTAAAATGAGACTGGCTCTTGACATTCTAAAAACGCACAAGGACCCCATAAACTAAGGATTGAGAAATTGATGTTGAACTTGTTGACTGACGTTGGACAGGTTAAAATGTGTTTGTAAGCAGTTGTTAAATATTCTCTAATTTACTGTGCTATTACACGACTACATACATGTAATCTAACATATAAACGTGAAAATAACCCTAACATTTCACACACAAAGACAACTACATGACGCAAAGGGAGGTTGCAGACTGATGCTACATATGTCAAGTACGGACATAGCGGGGAAGCAAGACTACACGCAACTCACTGTCTGATAATTTACTTTCTGTTGCTTGCTCCATATTTATTATTTAAGTAATTTTTATTAAATTATTATTGGAGTAACATTTTTGGTATTTGTTGAATTGTTTTAGATTAGTGGTTTTTAAGTAATTGTGAATATTGAATTGATTTAGTATCCTTACGCAAAGTTCTTGACCGATAACTTTTTGAAAGCCAGGATAACTGAGATAACATAAGCGCACCTTCATTTTATTAACACAAGAACAACGCATCGAGTTTTCACTTGCGCTTAAAAATACGTCCGCAACCAATTTTAAATGTTCGATATTACATTCCAAAATCTGAAACAAGTGTACTTGAAAAGGACTTGTAATGTTTCACATCCCGCACATTCATAACATCTACCGTCGGTCTGAAAATCGTGGAAACAGCCGTTCAATAGAGAGGCGTGTCTGTTAATAACCAAATTCAGTTTTCTGAAGGATACGCTTTTTAATTGAAGTAAAAGGAAAGTTTATGAATAACCATTAACGTTTTCAGCTACAAAATGATATGCTTCTACTCTAAAAGTATAAGGTTTTGCTAGAATTTATTATGAAAACAAACAGAAGAATACCCTTGAGATTATGCAAATATAAACATATGCTTTTTTCTGAATACGACCAAATATTAAGCATCTCTATATTGTTCCTCTTTCATTGTTGTATACCAAAATATTGCCTGTAGCACTTATTGGTTGAACCATGCAAAATAGACTAATGGCTATGGTAGCGTGATGATGAAACGATCTAGCTAAACATGAGTCGGTCAAATTCATTGACAAGGATTCAATAATCCAACACAAACTCACAGTTACATCTCCACTCTCTGTTTGTTGGTGCAGCAGCTGACGCCTGAGGTCAGACTCAGGTGCTCAGTTGTTGGTCGAGGAAGTTCTTTTATACATTACACTGTCCGGCTGCTACTGTTGTTAACTGCAACACTTTAAAGGGAAAATAAAATTCCTTTAGGCCAATTTGTAACCAGACATTGTTCTATAATTTTGTTCCACGTAAACTAGATTCATCCAGCTTTCATTTACCCTTAATAAACTTCATTAATGTTGTTGATGTTACATGCAAACACAACTTCGAGATAGCTTCGTGTATTTGAACCTCGCCTTATGAACTGTATTTATCTAAATCGATTCCCTACTTAGTAGAAGACAAGGTAAATTTATAGTCTCGTGACAGTTAAATACTTTTAACATCTCCAGAATATAACAATTTATAAGGTCTTTACATTGACGCAGAGTAACATGGTGGCAACAAAATGAAACGAAAGTGGGGTTTTCATATTATTAATTTATTGTAGATGAACTGAAAATCGTATTGTTACTCCGCATTTTTGTGTTACAAATCAGTGATCTGTTTGATACTTTATGTTTCATTGTTAACTCATTTTTAAGAATTAGTAATTAAAACGGCCTAATTTCGACTGATAGTTCACTGATCGTATGAAATATGAAGCCTCTATTAATTTCCTTTTGATGAAATGAAGTTCCAAATATATCACGTTGACTTCATCATTCATATGATGTTCTTCGAAATGAAAATTATCTGGTTTGTCCGAATAAACACCAACTTTATTCAGCTTTCAACTATAATCTCAAATTTCCTAACAATAATACAAATGCGAAAGTCCCTTTGTTTGTTTTGATTTCACTCAAATTATTCTATCCATAGTAATGAAATTTTACATGGACATTCTTACGGTCCTAGGGATGAATACAAGCCTATTCTTATTTCGAAAGTACCTCTTGGCTACTCCGCACTGGCCTTTTAAGTAGCGAAAAACGCCATCTTGGTAATTGGTCTTAAAGTTATGAAATATTAATTGAGCCAAAACAGTGTAGTCTTTTTTTACCACACATTTAAACACTATTATGAAACACAAATTAGTTATCTTTTGACGAGTTCAGAGCTGTGTAGCCTAACTATATATTTATTTTTATCATCGGGAATGAAGTAAAATCAGCTATGGACCAACACATACTAAGGTCTGAGTAAATTAAAAAGACAATACATATTCTTTTTAACATATCTTCTTGATCGTGGCAACAAAGCAATCTTAACATTGGCGTCGATAATACAATTCCATTGAACCAGAAGTGCTCATACAGCTACAAAACCTACGAATTTGCGAGAAGCCGAGGATAACGGCTAGTAAAAATATAAATAATTACGCAATGTCTGTGTTTAAAAGATAACATATTTTACTGAAAACCAAGAAAAGAAAGTTAATTAACAGTAACTTCTGAACTTCTATACATGAGATCCTCTGAGTCCATCTCGTGTTCATCAGTACTAACTTTAATTTTAATATAAAACTTACGTGTAGGATAGAGATGGTATACACTATAAACTAAATTTAAAAGAAAAAAATGTGTTAATTTTTTAACCACTAGAGTATACGTAAGACGAAATAATTTTAAGATTTAAAGAAAAGTAGGAAGTAAAAGAATTTAGGCAATTTCAAACTTGTTTGTCTTTGCTGGAAAGATTACGCCTCCATTCGTTGACTTTACCAGTAAAATCCAAATCTTTTGTACTGATCAAGGTGTTTTCAGTTCAGATAAACATATATTTTCTTGCAAACAGAGCTACTGTAAGCAAAATTCAACATGTTGGTTTTCTAAATTACAAGTTAAGTAATAATTTATATTTGGAAACAAATTCTAGTAGAACAAATTCAATTAACTGTCTTGTTAGTTACATTAAGTACATATTGATTACTGATGCATACTATGATGGAGATTACAGATAAAAATCAAAATATAATTCCAGAAGACGCTTCACAATTCAATATTTCAAATGTAGGTATTTACAACTTATTCTTTATATCTAAAATATGATTTATAACTAAGATATACTCCACTACCTAGTATTGCAGTACTGGTACATAAATGTATAAATCTGAGCAAGGAAGAACTTTAATAGCTTATTTAATATATATGTGGAGGGATTGTGATTTAACCTACGCAGTGTTTGAATGTTACGGTCTATGTGGCTCTAGTGGTCAAAATCTGTTTCTCCAAGAATTCAGGTTCAATATTATAGTTAGTTTGTTAGTTCTTGAAAGTCTGTCGACTAAAAAGTTTCAATGCCAATTTTTTATGTTATTTAAGTATGGTATCAAACTCATGATTTTTATCGTGTCACACTAGCTGTTAAAGTGATCCAATAAATAAATAAACAAGCAATTTTATGATATTTCATTCGAAACCCGGTGTCCTCTGTTGACAAACGCACACTATTTAGATACTCAATCAAGTATGTCATGTATAGTGCAGTTCATTATAGTTTTAAAATTTTTATTCAGAATTATTTTTAGAGAACTTTATCATAATTATCTTATAATAATATAGTTCTATTTTAGCAGCCAGATGCATTCCAAAATAACGGCAGCAGAGACACAACCTATGCTAAGACCATGTTAAAGGAATTGCTGAGATTTGACGTTCATCATCGAAATGAAAAGGACTTACGGGAACATGTCTCTCGACTTCACTGTTTGGTTAGAAAGGTATTGTGTCATCTCACAACTGTTATCACTATAATTGGCCTATTTTATTATTAAAGGGACAGGTTCGTCATTTACAATCCAATTTCATGCTTACAAAGATTTTTGGATCTTTGCTTACAAAATTGAGTTCAATTATACACAGGAATATACAGGATTTTCATTATTATTCTTTGTAGTAATTAAGTTATTTCCATTATAAAGTCCAAACAAGCCAAGAATTTATTATTATGAACTGTTTCATTTATAGGGTATTAATATATATTGATATTAGAACTTAATATTCTCATTCATGCAAATCTAATAGGTATATAAGTACAAACATTACAAGTATCTAAAGCTTGAAGATAGCTTCATACGCTGGTTTTAACAAATAGCTTAAATCACGGTCAAATATAGTGTACTGGTAGTTCTATAACGTTTAATTACGTAAAAAAAAGAGATTTTATTCATCTTACATTGCATATGATTTGCCCAATATATGTATTTTTTACAAGAGGTACTTATCTTGCAGGTAGTTTTATTGCTGCTGGAGAAAAGTTCTCTTTGCAAACATTTGGAGGAACAACGAACAGTCCTTACTCTACAGGTAGTTGTCGTACAAATCTTATTGTATTGTCTTGTCTTAAGTTAAATCAATAATTTTATTTAATATTTCATCTCTAAATTATTATAATTTATCAGCTTGCTTCATAATGATTATCTTTTCAAATTGAAATTATATTAAATTATCAAACTTTTGTTATATTTTTATATTGAGTAGTTAAATTTTTAGAATTTGGAAGGCTAATTTATTCATTTTAGTACGTCACTTTCAAAGCAGTTTGTTTTAATAATTATGAAAACAATGCATGGATGTTTGAAATTGCACGATGGTTTTGAGATATCATGTACGCATAAATATATGTCTCAAAGAATTTTGTCAAAACTCTTTAATCATCAGTTTAGACCAATTTCCAATTTTGTTCTATTTATTGAACTGTTTTCTGGATTTATTTACAGTTCTGTGATTATAAGAAAAGTAAAAGTCAAGAGATAAACATTTCAAACAATTTGTGTGTGCATATTTTAAATTAGAGCCTAATGACTGATACACACAGAAGCTGCTCGCAGTGTGTACACCAATGAAAGATGACAATGTGTACAAATGACTGATGCTATTGGTTTCCTGAGAGACTGGAAGTGACGTGTAGTGCATGAGCTACATAGTCTCTATTTTACAATTAATTCCTATCTTTTACATACCTTGATATTGTTTTGTTAGATTGTATACTTATTATCTAATGTTAGTTTCATTTGGATCTACTTGTAATATTTGTAAAATTGGTGTTGTACCGTTAAAGTAAAGAGATAAATAAATTTTCCCATATTTGAAATAACACGCATGAATACAACCTCACGTGATGTAATATAACTCCGCTTTGTGTAGATATATTTTATTGCATAAAAATAATAATAGTTTTGTTCTTGATGCTGTTTATTATTCAATGATTTTGTTTTCGTTGGGATTTCAGCACAACATGAGAGCTGCGTTACTGCATTAACTCTGTGTAGTGGAGTTGATTGAAAGTACTTTGTAAACTATAAAGCAATTTGTTTATTCCCTTTATTAAAACACACTTCCAATCATTTATTTACATACAGTCCCCTGTTTTCCTGCATTATTGGTAATAATTTTTATGATATAATAACTTCCGCAATGTACCTCTCTTTAATCGTGCAGTTTATTAGACTTGTTCATGTCGTTCTAAAAACGACGTCTTGTATTGTATGTGTAACATGATGATAATAGTATTAAGAGGTAGTTAATTATAAAACATTAAAGGAATAACTAGTTTTCATTTTAAATTTTCTACAGAACTAAGCTTTGTTTTAGAGGTAAACAACTGTTTGTTATAAACAGATGTTTATTGTGGTTTTAAATGATTTTAGTTACTCCACTTTTATTCAGGAAAGCATAGCGTTATAAATCTATTACAAAGCTATTTAACAAATCCATTGATACAATGAGATTAAAGTAGTGGTATGCAATAATAATTACTGGTTGTCAAACATTCATAATAATGTGTCTGATTATGATGCGTTATTGTTACTTACTGTCAAACATGAGAATATAATTGGATGTAATTACTGCTTGTATAATGTACATAATAACTATATTTTTGTCTCATTATGACACGTTATTGTTACTCAGTGTCAAGCGAGGTAATATATTGGCATATGTATTATTAATGATTTCACAGTGTACGTAAAAACCGCACATGTATAGTAAGCATTATCGGTACTAAGTATAATTAGAACATGAGGTAATATACTCTTATACTGAGGTATAATAAATGTTTTCACGGCGTACATGTGATGTAATTTTATGAAATATTTACGTCTAATATTCGAGTCAGTAGATACATGTTCAAAACATAAGATACATGAGGGATTTTAAATAAAAGTATGTCTTTAAAAATTCATTTTAATTGACTGTAGAATGAGTTTATTTCTATGAATATGTTATTTCCAATGTTAAAAATAACAAACAAAGGGTAAACATGGTTAATTTTTCAATTGCCAAAGAAACAATATATAAATATAAAATAATTTTTTTTCTTTTACTTATATGACCATACTTATTATTGCATTATTCATGTCATTTGGAGTCTGAACATTTACCATTAGTGAACAATCGGATTGCAGTGCACCTCACTGAAGAATCTAGTAGCTGTCACGAAGGACCTGTTGGCTTTGAGAAACACTGAAGTCGAGCAGCTATATGAAAATATGAACGATATGGAGGAAAGAATTAATTTGGAAAAAATAAGCAACAAAACATCCTTAACACTTTGTCTGAGTCTGCAAGGTAGGTACTGCATCTTGGAATTAAGAAAGTGTTATTAACTATTGGTTGTGTGATAAATATAGTATATTATACTTAGCGTAATCAAACTAAAATTAATAAGCGCTCTTAATTTTTCACTAACGCAATGTTAATAATTCAACTGTGAAACTGTATAGAACTGTGAGCCGACCATCAAGAATCGTTTTAAAAACTATATCAGAATTATGAACTCTTTTTTTACCTTTTATAACCTTTTTTTATTACAAAAATAAAATGTTGTACCAATCACTGAAGACAGTTATTAACCTTTTAAAAGTCGGCACACAGGTCTACGTATTGAAAAAAACCTACTTTGTCGTAAATTAAAATTAACTAAACCGTATATTTGTACCAATTTTATACTATTTTGTAGTCAAATAACGGCTAAAGAAAATTAATAAGTTTTGCTTACCATGATGGTAGAGAACTAGACGTGCCATTGCCCGTGCACTGCTGGTTGCAGCTGAAATGTTGCAGGCGCGTGATGGACTCATCGCATTGTCACTTAGCCGTGGCAGTTATGTTTATTGTTACTGATGATATATTTTTTGCTGTTTAAGGTGATTTAGTTTAATTTTTGTGCACGTGAATATTAATCTACTATAACGGGTTTTGTAATATAAGAAGGTTTTTAATTGGACGATTGTAATCTGATAATGGATATGATTTGTTTTGAACATTTTACAGTAGACTGCCTTGAATTTTCTTAAACACTCTTTAATGAAATACACCCAAAAATCTTACAGAAACCGAAATAATATGCAGCCGAGACAAGAAAAGCATTTAAAAGTCAGAGCACAGATCTTGGTATAAAAATAGAACTATTTATATCGATTCCGATGTTTCATGAGAGCTTTCAAATAATACCATACATGTAAAAAATCTAAGAAATTCGTTACAACACTGTAAAATGTATTGTTTTAAATTTCAAAATGTCCTTATATTACCCAAACCAATGTAAAGTTATTCTTTCACATCAAAATAAACGCCGTACAAAATGCGTTTTTTACATCGGCGCTTGAACTTTGCATTTACAATTGGGTGGTCTGAATTTCCCAGTACAAACAATACCTTATGGTTGAACTAGTAAGAAGATTCAAAGTTGGACTCCGTTTCTGTTCATAAGAATAGTACTTAAACATTTATGAGCACTGACCCACATCTACAATATAAATTAATCTCATTCTAAAACACTATATGCTTACTGAAACTAGTTTCTGGCAGCTACTCACCTCTAGGACCACTCAGCGTCTGGAAATTCCAGGTTAGTTTTATGAATGTTATTTATAGGTTATTTTACAGGTATTTGTAGTTTAAATTTTAGACACACTGTTTACATACTTGTATATTCATATATTGAAATTATAAAAATGCAGTTCTCCACAAATCCGTAACGGACTATTTTTTAATAGAGCCTGTTGAGAAAAACAAATTACAACTCATGCTCCAAATTAAATGAAATACAGAAAACCATTAATGGTGAAGAAAAATTAATGGAGTTTCACTTTTCCTTAAAAGTGCATCCTTATGCACAGCTTTTATTGGGTCTGACTCCCTTTCTGATATTGGCCATTACGTAGCACATATACATTGAGAAGTGGTGGCTTGTGGGAAACTTTTGACGATCTTTAGGCCAAAACACTGACATACGCACCTAAATAGACTGTAAAATTCCATTTAGTTCTTTATACTGGGCAACTCCCTTACACTCGCGTTACTAGATAAACTCTTACAGATATTCCATAGAGAAGAAATATTTTAATATAAATGTTGACTTGTTTATTGTGTACTTATTTTCAGTCGTGCATCTTTTTTAACTGGTAATATGAGTTTACGGACTCATAAATTATACTCGTAATTGTTATGAGATTTAAGAAGTATTTCTGAATACTGTGGAGTAATACTTTTTCACGCAAATATACATGAATATTTTGTATTAACATACACGTTTTAAGGCGAACAACAATAACGGTATAAGAGTAAATAAATAGTTACATGATTGTATTTGTCACAGGTTGAATGAAGACATTAAGGCCCAATACCATTGTCAAATAGAGATGTTTAACGACCTGCGAGCTAGGTACGAGGAGAAGGTGGCGCTCCTGGTGGCCGAGAACACGCAACTGTCAGGGTTGTTGGCGGAGCAGAACACTAATATGGTAGGAGATGGAAGGGAGGGGAGACATTGTGACTGTCCTGAAGAAACAAGAGAAAGTAAACAGTTATCTGATGTATTCGGTCAATGTGAACCACACGAGATAACTACTGATCTAGCAAATCACTTAAGTGATAGAAAATCGTTATGTAAGATTCTGACCAATGAAGATAAAAATATAGTACCGAAAGATCCTAGTAATGATAAGCACTCTAAATCATGTCCTAATGATGTCACCGATAAAGTAACGGAGAAACAAAAGGGGCACGGAGAGGGAGAAGTACAAGTAGAAGTAATAATGAAACTAGAGGGAGATAACGAAGAGAAGATTACCACATCAGGGTCGGAGATCATTGAATCTCAGGAACTCACAGAAAATGTTATGGACAAGGAAATAGCAGAACACACAAGACAGGGGGAGGGGGAGACGTCTTGTCTTACAGCTGATATATGACACGTTGGACACGACATGTTTACACTTATTATTAAACCCTTTGTTTGATTAAAAAATAGATGTCTTTTATCACCTACTAGCTGTTACCCGCGGCTTCGCACACAATCTTTAGAAAAGTCCTTATATTACTTAGTAAAAGCAGTTATGCGCGATTAGCCGCTAGTTCGTCAATACATTTGTAGTATTTTGTAACGAAAACTCTTGATTTTCATAAAATACCAATTACAACCAGATACCCAGTTACCCACGGCTTCCCTCGCGATTTCCTGCAGAAAAATTGGGACATAGGGGGCATATTTCTTTTGAACGTCCTTATTACCCTTCTGAGAAAAATAGTCACTGAAAGATACTTCAAGCTCATGAACTATTTAAGATTTAAATTTTAAAACAGTCTCAATATGCACTTGTGAAATAACTGGAATTTCTCTCTAATATTCTATGATTTTTGTATACAATTGAACTATATTAGCCCAGCGTGGACAGGAGTCAAAAGTCGAATTCATTTGCACACATACAATGTAATAAATTATGGCGCTCAATGTAATTTTGAAACGAAAATAAGCATATATTAGGTACATATTATTACAGTCTAATGATTATGAGCTCCAGATGTTAAACGAAATTGCATATGGTTTTTATTTTAGGCTTTGCGCGTGTATGACTTCTGGATCGAATTATTTATACTCATATATCCGATGCCATTATTGAGCTTGCTTTGTTGTCTCGATCGAGAGAATATGTATGCACGGAGTTCTGAGAACCATACTTCTGTAAACAAAACAAAACAAAAAAAAACTAAGGTGGGTTTTATAACATTCTTTATATTTGTAGCCAACGTAAGATAGTAATTTTGATATCTGCATTGCTCCTGATCAAGCACGACCATGGTTTATATTAGAAAAATATTGCAGTTAAAGGTGAATTTTTACGTAAGATTTGAATTTTATTATCTGGATAGTAAAGTCTATGCTTAACAGTGATTGCAGAAACAGTTGAAACAAAATTTGCTAATTCTCTTAAGCTTACTTTATGCTTTCAAACTATAAATGTAAAGAAATTTAAAATCGTAATTAAATTATATAAACATATTAGTTTGTTGCATTATATATGTTTACAAAGAACAGCTGATTAAATTTGAACAGGCCCTTTCACTTAATAACATATGTTTGCTGCAATGCATTTCTTACGGGTATTTCCGTAACTTTTAGAGACCAGTGGGGCGGAATCCTGAATCGGGAACGGGATAAAAATCCTATGTATCCTATGTCCTTCTCCCAGTCCTTAGCTACCTCCCTACCAATTTTCAGCCAAATCGGTTCAGCCGTTCTTGAGTTATAAATAGTGTAACTAACACGACTTTCTTTTATATATATAGATTACTCAGTTTTCTTATTTAATAATGTCTGACACAGTTTTAATTCTTAGGAATGTTATTGGAATATTTTTCTTCGTTCTATGCAACCTTACTTAATATAAATACTGTTATTTGCGGCAATCGCTTACAGAAAAACATCGTGGGCATATTCCGTTTAAACGACATTCTAAATTATTTTTTTTGTTAGGTGATTATCACTGAAAACTTTTCTTGGGATTTATTTTAGACTTTCTTTTAAAGACCAGTGTTTCGGGGTTCCTTGGAGAGTGAAACGATTTTTATAAGTACCAAAAAATAGCTAGAATGCTGGAGAGATATTTCATGTTATTAGACTACTTGAGTAACAATTAAACTATTCGAACAATTTAGGTCAGCTTAGAGATTTGACAGATGCTTAAGTCGAAGTCCTTAGCTTTTCAGTTAACACACTCATGACGTAATGAATAATAGAGTTCTATGTTATTTTGAAACGGAAATTGATTTTTCGTTAATGCCTCTATCTAGAATATATACACGTCCGCGGATCAGAGAAGTGTATTTTGGGCCAAACATGTACACCTACAGCCACACAAATCAGCTGACTGTTATTTTTAATTTTACCCAAAGGCTTACAAAATACAGCCAGTGCGTAGAGAAATCTCTCCCACGTTGCACTGTGAAAATTATAGAATAATTAAATAAACCGTTTTACGGTAATTTAACAAAAACGAACATTTCGCACAACGTGATAGTAGTACTTTAATGTGGTTCGAACATATCTCACAGCGC
The DNA here is from genome assembly GCF_021130785.1 of Homalodisca vitripennis. Classification (NCBI taxonomy): domain Eukaryota; kingdom Metazoa; phylum Arthropoda; class Insecta; order Hemiptera; family Cicadellidae; genus Homalodisca; species Homalodisca vitripennis. Next base: position 151,650 of record NW_025776271.1, read on the forward strand.
GATAGTGGCGCTTGGAGGGTTAATTATTTAAAAAATAGTATATTAGTTACTTAAGTTCAAGAAACAGATATAAAAGTACATCTGTTGTTTGTATATATAAAGAAATGTTTCTAATTTCAGATTAATGAGTAACATATATTTAAAAAATAGGCTACATAAATTAAAAAAAAAGTGCAAACTTAATAAATAATTAAAAAACGTCTGTCTAAAGTTCAGGTTGACCTCTTTATTTATGGCACAATTAATATCCCAAAAACGACTAAATTTACAGGAACGTTTATCGTTATGTAATATACTGACCAACCTTAAAATTAATCAAACATTCCTTATCCTCCGTAAATATAAAATGGAAGATAGTGTTTTGTGTCTAATCCCGAACTCTGAGCAGCTATATTTCTAGTCCTACAGTTTTAGGATAAATTATTATTGTTTATTAAATTTGGACAAGAGTTCTCACCTTTAAGTAACGGAACATCAACTTTGATGATTTGTGAGATCTTTTGTCTTTACTGTGCAGACATTCTGAATATGTTCAGGTGAATGTTTTCCTTAGCATCTTTACAAAAAGATGGACTTTCAATTTTTTTAATTTTTATTTCAGTTTTCTTTTTCAAATAGAATGTTACTGTCTCTTTAATTACATTAAAATTAATATAGAGATATCAGTAAAAATGCTACAATAATTCATAATCATTTCGAGTTAATCCTTATTGTGAGGTGAACGTGACTTCTACCCATGTTGGAAATATGCATTTTATGTTACGCCTAATATTGTCATAATCACTAACATACAACTAAATTTTAGTTGTAAATGAATATTACAGTTTCTGACATGTGAATGTTGTTATTTGCTAATGAAATATTTTCAGTTATTCAATAATTAATAAAATTCGCTAAAAATATTTAATCCAAATTTTTATTGTGGCATCACGCAGTATAGAGTAATTTATTTGTTTAAATTTGTTTTAACAAAATGCACTCTCATTTATCATTAAATTTAGATAATTCTTCCGAGAAGTTCTGCCAGTTTTTACGAATAAAAGGCCAATAACTAAAAACATATAGTAATTTCTAGATTTTGTAATTTAAAGGAACATGTTTTCTTATGCGTTGACGGATTTAGTAGAAAAAAGTATAGTTTGCATTCTTATAAGAATTTCAACATTGTTGATATCTCGTACATTTTTTATTACTGATGGAAAACAGCTAATACATTTCAATCAACAGAATTTTGGTTAATTCCGGGATTGTGCAAGCATACCTCTAAAGTGATTGTGTTCACATATGCGTTGGAATGGTAATACAAATTGCAAAGTAGTTGGTATATTATAAGGTTTTAATAGCTATAGTAGGTGTTTTGTTACTTCACCTTGTTATTTTTATTATATTATAGAAAATTACACAGTTATTGTTTGAGTTCTCTTAGTTGTCATAGCATATCTGGAAAGTTTGGTATATGTAGCTTTACTACTTCAAGAAATAATAATTTGTTTCAATAAAATACAAAACGGTCGCCTAAACGACAAACTTTCCGACCTTTTTTTGAATAATCTTCTTTTTGGAATCATGAGTACTTTCAGCCACAGAATTTTGTGGCACACTTTTCTAAACACTCTGTATATCTTTAGAGACGGAGTAGATTTATTTTAACCAGAACTTCTATTACCGTAGAAAAAATTGTTTTAAAATCAAGATATGACCCTTTCATATTGTAAATGCACTCACTAAAAACACTACGCACTTTGTTTTTCCTCCACACTGGCCTGTATATTTCAACTCAAGTAATCTATAAAAGACCATGGTATGTTGCAGAGACATTCTATTTATTTCACTGGTAAATTCAGGCCCTAAAAATCCTGTAATTATAACAAAAAATGAAGCATTTACTACTTGCTAAAGTAAAATTTTAGAAAATGGATCAGGAGATTAGAATATCTTCCATTGCGCATCACTTATCATATGGGTATTTGGTGTGTCATTTAAAAACGATAAGCTTATGATGTCAGTTGTTCAGCAGGAAACTGTATTCGAAGCCACGGCTTCCTACCATTTACTTTCTGATATTGTATCAAGTAATAAATTATTTGCTTATTGTTGAGTGGTTTACTACTGAAATACTGTATAAATTGGATCTGAATTAAAATTGATTCATTTGCTTGTCGCTTGCATTGTACTGAATATATAGCCGTTGTTAATTATTATTGCGTAAATAACTTGTTTTTTATTGCCTAATATGAAAAGGCTACTTTTATTGAACAATAATTATGTATATATTTTTTGGCAATTTATACTCCATATTTGCCTTTATTTTACTAAACTGTATATACTGCATTAATTCTATATATCTTTCTGCGGCCTAGTGCCTACAATACCATTCCTTACTGGATTAAAATATTCACGTACAGTGACAGACCAATGAACCATTGTTTCACGAATCAGCTGTTTACTGTACACTCACCAACCAATCACAACGGTTGACTTATCAATTGCCCACCTTGCAAGCGTAGGCACGCTTGCTCATTATACTCTCGATCCCGCCTTTGGCACTTATGTACCCTCTAGCCACTGCTTACCATACTTACTCTCTCCCCCATGTATTACTCTCTCACTTAAAATATTAGTTTATCTCTATTTGTTGTACATTTACATTAACATTAAAGTCAGTGCTCTGAATTGGCAATCTCTACCAGAACGTCTCTGCTCCCGGACACCCGCGTCTACCGTGCTCTACAGGACTGGCCACAGTGTTATGAACTATTCGTTTGCGGTCGTATTGTGCGTGAGTGAATCCGTGAAGGACATCTTCCGTCTTCACGCCTGCCTACAAGACAGCAGCCTATTTCCACACTTACTGATTTCAACCTGGCCCTCAACAACAGCAGACTACGATTAGGTACCTCTCATGAAAACAAAGGTAACTGTTTATTTTCTGCACTTTATTTGAATATGCACTGTTCATAAACTCATTATGTGTAACCTAGTGAACTCTTGTTAAAATCAGTGTGTTCGGCGTCTTCACTGCCTAGTGTGAAGTGGTCCTTCTTAATCGAGCCTCTAAAATATTATCTCACGGTTCTCATAACCAAAATTCATTCTTTTCAGCCGTTTTAGAATACAAATGATATATACATAATCATTATAGGTAAAATCAAAATTTTAACAATGACTTGTATTTTTTCTAAATTAAAAAAGTTATTATAAATTACTTAGTATAACTACACACCAAGGCCTTTCTTTATACTCCTCAATCTTCAAACCATATATTGATTATGAAAATAATAGAGGAGTCTGTTTACAAAAATTGCCTCAGTTTATTATAGATAGATTATAGCTGTGATAGAGCTGTTATTTATTTGTTTTTAATTAAGAACCTTTTTAATGGCTCTGTATAAATGTGTAACGACCGAAAAAATGCATTAATTTATACACAATCAGCGACATCGGTCAGTTATGACAGAAGTGAGACAAGTGACATTGATATCAGATGGAGAGTCTGATAAAACTAACATTATACATTTACGTGGGCATTCTTGTGTATCGTTTTGCCGGTTGAAAATGAACGTCAAAGTTTCTTCTTAAGTTACAGTGTCCGTACATAATACAGGTAAGCCAACACCAGTCACTATCAAGTAATAATTGTATTATACTTTCTAGTTATGCTGATTTGTTGCCATCATCACAAAGTGGGTTACACAGGTTAATGTGAAAACTTACAATAAACAGGAAAGTAATTGTGAACTTGATATTTATAACTATACCGGTTCACTAACATTTTGGAGTACAAAATTAATATTTTTTTATTAACTATCAGTTGTATGCTAACTTGACTTTTAGTTTTCATTGTAAAGTGGTTAATAATTATTCTGCTTAGTATCAGGTTAGATATATTATGCTGGTCATGATTTAAGACGGTTTTAATATTTGTATTACAAAATAGAAATTTAAATTTGGTTTGAAATGGCTTATTGTTTTAATTGGGGCAAAGTAAATATTACACATCGTTCTACCATATAAGAAATTTAATGTTTGTAAATATTTCTAAACGTTATGTAATAAAATATAAAACATTAATATGATAGCTATTTCGCATTTCTTGAAATAATACTTTATTTTTATGAATTTTTAATTAGGTTGAATCCAGGCTTTACTAATAAATTTTACTGCGTCGAAAGTTTTCGTAATATTATAGTTCTTATGATGGATTTGGCCAAGAATTTTTGTTTATAATAAAATTGTAAATTCCTGGACTTTGTACTAACTTTAGACCAATATTTAATAGAACTAATGAAAATAAGTTATAATTTCATATAACGTATATATTTGTTGAGTTCATTCATTTTCGTAAATTAAACGAGAACGTGATATATATTTCTATAAATTTTATATAAAAACTATATTTATCATAATAATGCATTATCATTATTCATAGGACTTATGTCTATAAGCCACGAATTGGGCCTTTTAAAAGGTAGTCTACTGCACGTAGGGTAATGCTTGTCACATCAGTTTATAATGAAAAAATTTGAAGCTTCATTGCAATATAACATTTGAATTGAACAAAAACACATTGAGACTGAGAAAGTAGAAACTTGTTACAATAATAAAATTTAAATGTAATAAAAATTATATGGTTGAATGAATATGGAAACTTTTACAAAAATCACAGAGCTTTCACAATACAGTATAGAATATGCAAGGTCATGGAGCAATACAAAACGTTTCGGTTCATTGGCTGTAGTCTTGCGTGGGCTAACTGCTGAATTCATAACAATAATATAATACCTGTTAAACCAAAATAATATCTGACACACCAATATAGTAGTACTAAATGTTAATAACACAACAGTTTTCCAAATAGTTTATTTTTTGTACGAGGCCTTTCGAAACAAAAGTTTTCATCATCAGGCGAGTCCACAAATAAATATTTACATTATTTTTTCATAATTAATATTAAAATACTTTATGCCAATATTTTTCTATAAACTCTGTGTAATGTTTTGTATCGCACACTGTTCATCTGTTAAATAGTTTAAAAGTCCGAAAATATTTAACAAAAATTCTTATATATTGAAAACATTTAGTAAAATTAATTTCAATGTGCCGTACGCAATAGGTTGACAATTTTTCGATCTATTTAAGGTATATTCATAAGTTATACTTGCGTATTGTTAAGAAAAATGAAACGTAGTTTTAAATCAAATAAATTTGCCATTAAATCAATTAAGTAAATTATTCTACCAGACAAATCAAGATAGGCATAAGACAGCCGAGCAGGAGTCAGACACACGTGACGTAGATGCTGCCCGGAGCAGGAGTGACTGTCTGTTTAGCGCTTCCAGCACTGCTGCTAGCTGCCGAGGACCTGGACTCCAGCACCTGCCTCACCCTCGACCCATTCGACAGCGCGCTGCCCCAGACCACACCCTCGCCCTACACCCTCTCCTGTAGCAAGTCTGGGAAGATCACGAACCAGGACTCCGTCATCTTCACCATAAAGTCCTCGCGACCTCGGGTCGACTTCCGACGGTTCGTGGTGCAGGCACTGGACCGCGAGAGCGGTGTGGCCGTGGGCATGTTCGTGGACACAGGAGACGCCGACATCACCGTCGTCAACTGTTTTGGTCGTTCTGAGGTAATGTCTTATTGATGTATGTGGTACTGAAATACAAATAATAGGTTTTACTGAGGATACCAACAAAGTGTTTAGCAATAACTTATGGCTTAAAATATTATAACAGTTAATGATCACATCTATATTACAGCTGTTATAATATTACTGCTTGATATAGCACTAAGAAATTGCTTTGGAATTTTAAATTTAACCCAAATAAACCAAAGAAAGATACACTAGCTCATTCAGTTAATGAAACAAATTTCCAAAGTTTTAATTATAGAGCATATGGCCATGTAGTTGAACATTGTACTGGAACACATATGTATAATATACTTCGGAGAAGAATACTGGTCTATAACTCAACCTAATTGCCTCAGCAATAATTCTTTTATCTTCTCCGTTTTAGATTAAAAAAGTCTTGTTTAAGTTTTACGATGCTGAGCCAGTACACGATGTACAGGCTGCTACATAACATGTCGGTTGGACTAATGGGGAAATCCTCACTAGTACGAATTGGGACGCTAAAACCTATCAGGAAATTTAGTGGTTCAGAGCGAGTTTTGTGTGTTAGTTTTATTCTCACATCACGGTTATAATTACAACAAAGTGTTTCGTGAGACAGCTGTGTGGTATACTGACCATATGATAACTACCAGAGCTGAACATGTAACACAGAGGCAGGTGTATGATCTGTGATTATTGCCCATCGTATGTAAGGCGAGCACAGCCACTGATGGGATTATTCTAACGTGACAAGTTATAATTCGTCTTCAAAGTTAGTTTCTTACCTAAATTTTAATGGAAATATTCATCTTTACTGCAATTTTAGCAATATAAAAAAATGAAATAATGCATGCAAACAGTATAGGTGTACGTAGTTAAAATACGAAGTATTGGCATTAGACGTAGATTGCATAAACTAAAAAAAAAACTAAATAGTGTAATATTTGCACATTGTTTCTGGATAAAACTATGTGCTTATGTTGGCTGAGAAGTAAATACATTCACATAATATGAATAAGATTAATCAAGTGTGAGGCTTACATGGGACCAGTATATAAATAGTATTAAGCTAGATGTTCTATCATGAATTAAAATCCCCCTGTATGTAAAACAGTATTAAGTGGTAACTGCACTAAGTGGTATTGTGTTACAGAACACTGCGATAGAGTTCGATACAGAGCCGAAGACAGAAGCGCGCATGAGATGGATGCCTGACTTTGACTACGCAGGCAATATCACATTCTTGTAAGCGATTCCATGTAATCTATTAGAGAGTTAAACAAGCAAAAGAGTTATTGTGCTCCATCTCACAATAAACCCAAGCTTGAGGATGAAATGTTTCCAGACCATAGATTATGGACTAAAGTTTGAGTTGTTGCGAAACTTTATTAATATTGCATAGAGTAAGCTTGCATGTTGGCGTGTAAACCCAAAAACTATATCAATATTTTGTCATAGAGATAAATAAATAAAATGCTATCAAATTTGTAATACATACCAACTGTACAATTAAAATATGTTACCAGCACACTAAACACCAGAAACACAGATGAAATAAAACTAGCTAACAATATTGAGGCATTAATTATTATTTTAATTCACAGGGTTTTCAATCACCATGGGCCAATTTTAAAATTACCATTATATGTGACAATTTTCAATCAATGGTAACATTTGTGTAAGTCGGTAATTAGCTCCCCCACATAGAAGTAGGCTGCCTTGTCGCTTAAGTAACTAACTATTCAATTTATTTCTTAAGAGTCAGCTATGCAGGCACTGCCGTGATTTTAGGCCTATAAGAACTACTTTAAACTTCAAAATTCTAAACACTTGTATGGATTTATTTTCTATCGTATACGTATGAGGCATGTCTCGTTTTATATAAATTATTAATATCCATATGGATGCTGCGTTACTTTTACCAGGTTTTTATTAGTTATTTAAACAAAATTCTAATGTTTTGTAACTTATCGGTTAAATATTTAAAAAGTATAAACTTTACAAGAAAAACAAAAAACCGTTTGGCTACGTACAACTCTCTTCCCGTTCTGATTCTACAACCAAAAATAAGGTTGTAAAGTGCTTAAAGTTTAATATTGTTTTATAAGGTAAAGCTCAAGGTATTACTACAATTTGTTCCTAAACTTATGTTCCACCTTAATTAGTGAGAAACTCGCCGATAAATCGCTAACAAAAAAACATCTCTGTGTGACTCTCACCAGCGAAAGTGAAATCCCGTAGAGATTGCAGTGTCCCACTTTAGCTGGTGCGTATGTAACGTATTGCTTGTGCTCTTGACTAGTCCTAGTTTGTACAGTGAACTCGCTTGGGTACATTTTTTATAGTCTGAACTTCTTAGTTAAAAAGTTTTTGAGTGACAGTCCATTGTTGCACTTTTTATGTTTTAAGTGCATGTTTATTTACTAGGTGTTATCCATTTCAGAAATTAGATGATTGCAAGCATACCCGAACTCCTCAGGAATTAAAAATATTACAGGAGTTTTATTAAATTCTGTTGCTAGATTCTTCTACATTGAAGTTAGAATGGACTACGATACATGATGAATGTTGGAAAGTAACATTGTCCCAGCAGTACAAGTAATTACTCGGGACACTTACAATATTTACCTCCAAGCCAGTGTATCACTACATAATTCTTATACTGGATATGGTTAGGTCGGCATGGTGCTTTGGACTAACCAACTCGCTCACCCGATCTTACCTCTAGAATTTTCTTTTAGGGGTTTTAGAAAAATGAACTAAACCAGATTAACAAAATCTAATGAGTTTATGCTGACTCAACACTAGCCTATAACTAACACCATAACTGTTGTGTCATCTGAGTCTTGTTGGGCAATCTTTAGAGTAACTAGCATATATTTTGAGTTCAGAAAAGGTTCAGGTATGATTTTGAATTTTGTTGTGATTATTTATTATTAAGTTATGATAAAATTACTAAATATTCAACAATTGCTGAGAAAAGTATTGATTTTAGTGTTTCTTAAATTACAATTACTCTGAAACACCCCGATTTTTAAACTGTATTGGGATAAAGCCCTCTAGTTTATGGCACTGTTCCTATTTTACAAGATCTGTTATAATAAAATGTTACTCGGAGTTTGGTTCGCGACAAAAATATTTAGGAGGAGTGAATGTCTGGTTTAGTTATTGTGTACAGTACAATAAAATGGAGTTTCGAAGTACCATATGTAATTTAAGGACAAAGGTATCACACATAAAGACATGGGCGGATGGGCTACGCTTTTACTTTTTGGTCTTTCAATGAATAGAGTTCACCTTTGGAACTAGAGAAACTATTGTATCATGTTACGAATCTCTAGGATCCGATCTCTTGTTGCGGATCTTGACCTTCTTATCAAGATTTATCTCACAGTTGAAGGACGGGCAGAAAAATAGACAGATAAAGTATGCATTCAATTTGATAGCATTTGAGAGCGTTCCTCTTTCCAAGGCAAGGAACCGGAATTTTGTAAAAGTTGGAAACGGACTATTAAAGGGTGTTAGTGGCTATCGCACGGGTTGGATGCAGTGCTCCAGCTGTTGACTGCCTCCATGATCAGGATTTAAAGAACTCAATAATTTCACTTTAAGTTTGCTAGTTTTAATATAACTCGTATAATGGAAGGAACTAATATTATACTTGTAAAATATATACCATCTTTCATGGAATCCATGACAATCTTTAATTGCATTACTTTAATAAATGAAGTAATTAAAAATAAACTCTTATGTTCTATTGTTACCATTTTGTATTAGGATTTGTCCATAGTAATGCGATATATCTATAAAAGTGTACGGTAACGGCAGCAGGTTTATTAGAACCGTATAACGTACTTAAAACTATTTCAATATTAAAGGCATGCAAATAATAAACAAAAATTAAGTTTATTCCAACATTGACTTCTTGTAAGTTACTTTAATTTTATAGCATATATATATATATATATATATATATATATATATATATATATATATATATATATATATATATATATGCTACTGAATTATCCCATTCCAACTTTATATTGGCAAGTAATATTGTGCTATAGTATTTTTATTATTTTTCTGTTTTAGGGCCACAATAGTCCAGTCCGGAGAGATATTCTGGCTGAGAAAAAAGGGAGATTCAATCTCTGTATACAACCCGTGGTAGAAATTTACATATTATAAGTGATGTTTGTAGATTTTCTTGACTGTAAGTCGTACTGTTTTATTATTTTAAACCCCTCTTTCACGCTAGTCAAATTTCGTTCACGAACAATAAACAAGGAAGAAATCTCTTAAAAGTTATATTTCCACATTTGTAACGAAATTGTTTTACTTACCAAGTTTTAGATTGCAATGCGGATAGAAAACACTAAGAACTGTATTTACTAATGATATCAAAACATACTGTATACATTACAATACGGGGAGACTAGTTAAGTGTTAAAGCAAGACCATCTTTTTGTAGCTCCCCGAGTGCTATATAAAAGATTTTTACATTACAAAGTTTATTTTTCAGTGAATAATAAACTAGTTTCCAATATGTTAAAAATCTATTATATTTTGTCGTCAAAGAGCAATAAATTTGTAATTTTAAATAATTAATTTTGTCCGGTTAAGTAAATTTTTCGACGAGTTGAATATACAGTGGGGAATAAACAAGTTAAGGAAAAAAACAGGATGAGTCATACGTCTATAAAGTTTACTGTAAAATGGCATTTTATGAGTAAGATAGATATTTTATTTCAATTACAATATTTTACTTGTATAAAAGTGGTTTATTGATAGTAAATGTATTATAAATACAAATATTAGTGTTATTGTAATAACATTTTATACATAGTAGAATTTGTTACATAATTATTTGAAAACTGAGGATATTACTTAAAGAAAACAACGCAATGTTATAACGAGGAAACTATATGAATATGGATGTATGTGAAGGCCAAGTAGATCTGCAGTATCTATTAAATTCATCGAAGGACCAAGATGTGTGTTCAGATACAAAGTTCTATATTAGAGAAGTTAGTTGCGGCCCGCTATGGACCCTGCAGTTCCTCTGTCGCAGTATCGCTCATATGTTACATATCTAATTTGCGGTGGAAATATCTACATGGCAGGAACTTCTTCAAGTACTTTCTTGGATACAGTACCGTATAATAATCAATAACACTCGTCACTTCTTAGATTCAATATTATTAAATGAAAAGAATTTTACATAATATTAAAAAATATAATTCTTCAAATATGTGTGATTGTGGGCTTGTGTGATAATGTGTTTATATTAATAGTCTTTAATAATGTTTTAAGCACCGACCGTAACAAAATATTAGTGGTTTTTGAATTTAGGTTTTTAGCACAATAAAACAAATTATTTTGAAAGTTGTGTTTACTAAGTAATGCTTTCCAAAATAATAGCCCATTATGTACTTCAAAAATACCATACACTAAATTTTTCTAAACGTTTTCTCTAAACACAAAACTGTCAATTTATATAGAACACAATACAATGAAAATTGAGAAAAACCTACACACAAAGTGTGAATCTAATACCAAGCTTTTCGAAATCTAATTTATAAATGTCTTTAAAACATATTCATTTACACAATTTTGTTTTCAGAACACAAAAAATATGTTTAATGTTAATGACTTATGTTTAAAAGAAGTGTTAATAATTCCAGGGATAAAACTTAGCACATTTATACTGATGTTTCGCCACTCAAAGTCAACTACTAATGCGATTCGACGTACAAACTATCTGTCATAGTGATCCTCTTTTAGGAAGATTCATTTCTTCGATCATTTAAAAGTGCAGTGTTGTGAACGGTGGTCCAAAGTCAAAACTGTATTTTATGGAAACGCAATAGTATAAAAAGAGACAGAGTTTGTGCAAGATTTTTTTCTACTTTTTGTGTTATTGTAAGTTTAATATCGTTTAGTAATGTAATACCGCATATTTTTAAATTTTACTTCTCAGACCAGCTCGTTCTATAAAATGAAGTCCAGGGACTGTAAGATCAGATACCGTCCTATTGGAGTGAAATCTTTTAATAAGCAATAAAACCTGTTAAAAAGTACAGAAATTGTGTATAGTTAACAAACCTTTACACAATGTTACATTTATAATTTAAAAAAGAGAAATATGTTAAAAATGAGCAGTTTTATTGAAAATGTATGAAACTGTTTGTATGCTACACACAATGTGAAGGGACCAAACCTGTAAGTGTTGCTGGACAAATGTGACATTTACCAGCAGAACGTCACCGAGACACTTTGTGCAATTTATTGGAAATGTAACTAACTGTGTCCGTAATGTACGTGACATTTCAATTACCTACATTACATTATTGTGTGTCAATCCAAATAAAGGACATGTTTAACTTTTAAGCCATTAATATACAAGCATTTTTATTGAGGCTTTAATAAAATGAATGCCTTCAACACCACACTCAAAAGTCTCCACAACATCATTCATTACTTTAGTAGATAGTACAGTAGTATTAATCTATGTTTTATTTGATAAAAATATATTTTCAAAATTCTCCATTTAAGTAGCGAAAATTATAAGGATTGAGTTAAATTTTGATAATTCTACAACTTCCTAAATTTAGAACATCCGATTTAAGAAGAAAATATTTTTATGTGATTGAATGGTAAATATTCAGATACCTTTGTAATAAATATTGATGAAGGTTTTTAAACTATGATATAAATTACTATAGATTTATGAAATAAAAAAGGATAACTATATTATTATATAAAGGAAGATTTTAACGAATATTAAAAATAAACAGTAGTTATTTTGAATTAATTTGGGTTTTTAGAACCAAAATAAATACATTAAAGAAATTATAAATTTAAAACGTTTGGCATTGAAATTGATTGTCATTTTGCAGAATCTAGTTTTGAAAGTCAATCTGTACATATTTAACTACATAATGCTTTTGAAATATTATAGGTCTCACCAAACTTTCCTTTAGGTCAAACGTATTGAAAAACAAAATCAAATTGCTTAAATTTCTATTAGAATAAATAATGAGTCATTCAAAATATTGTTTATCTATTCCAGGTTTTAAAGGAAATTTGTAAAAAAAATAATTAATGTGACTGTTTATTAAATATAAGATTGATATAAATATAATTTCTAGATTTAAAGAAATATAATTGAGGTTCATCAAAATAAATCAGCAAAAATTATTTATTTCTTTAGTAATGAATCTTTAGTAACAATTAATGTGGTATTTATATGCAACGGAAAAATGATTAGTTACACATTTCATATAAAAAAATTACATATATACAAATATCCATTCAATAACAAAAATACTTAAAGATTGTTGAGAGAAATAATGCATCTTGGATCAAAGCCATGATGTTCTTGAAATGTATAAAAGTGAAAATAAAAACAAAATGACACAATTTAATTAAATGCTGACAACGATGGTACAATTTTGCATTTAGAATTAAATAATAAGGGTTGTATTAATATAGAATCTTTATAAAAAGTAGCGCCTACAATAATACATAAACACACTATGTTTATTAATGAATATGGAATATATCCTCTAATTTTAAGATCAAACAAAAATCATTTTTGAGAAAACCATTACATTAGTTAAAAAACTGAAATAATATCAAAGCAAAGTGTAAATATTGAGTTAATAACCCTTACTTAGTTTGTAAGTAAGAGTCTAATGAAGATATTGATCACGTATTCATCCAAAGTAAAATGAATGACATGTGGGAATGTAAAGTAATCAGTGTTTAAATAGAGACATATTATTAAGAGAACTTAACACAGATTACACCTAATTTTGCAAATTTACTAAGATTAGGTGATCTACACAGTATAAAAATGTCTATAACAAAATAAACAAATCTGAAAATATTATATATATACAATAGATATTTTTTTTAAACAAATAGAACAGAATACCTACTTATTCATCATATAGCATTGAAACTTACCACATTTTTTATATTTATCTAAGTAAGCTTTAAACAAACAATTATAAAAACGAGTATCATAAATTGATATTATTTATGATTTTTTATAACTAACGCAAATAAACCCTTAAGATAATGGCAGACTGAATACAATAATAACTTTTTAGTCAGTTTCTGCCGAGTTGTTTATAACTAGCTTCTAGTTTAAATTATGAATTCAGAATTTATAATAGCTTAGTAGAAAAAAATATGTTACCGTAAATAAACTTGAATTATGTGTTATTATTTTCATGTTATTTAAGATTTATAATAACATTATTTGAAATCTAAATATTAATGTTTTTTAACAAGGCACTATAATAAACCATGCTTCACCAAAATGTACTGTTTAGTGTTGCATGTTACATGCGTGCTTGTTGTGTGTGGATGATTAATATAATTTTGTTTTAATTACTATTAGTATTTAATAAGAAACCTAAGATTTTACTAAAGTATGTGGTCGTTATCTTAGTATAACGTTATACCAAATTTTAGTAAGAACTTCAATAGGTGCCATTCTAAAACAATTAAAACCGAGTGTAATTTAGTTACATAAATGTATGTAGCACACACTCTGTACTGCCGTAGACAAGTGCCGCACACAACATTAGCAGTATTACCACCTATATCGGCTCGCAGTGTAAAAGTAACATGGTTAACGAGTGTCCTACATGTAGAGGGTCTTGTTATTGCTATTAGTCCCATGTTGGGCCGGGACAAGTGTGTGTTATGGACTCGACTATCGCTACACAGTATTTCGGAGTCATCTTGTTGACTGGATCTCTCACTGTTTACTGTACCAAAAGCTTTAATATGACTTTTATAAAAACTTTGATTACTTCAAATAATAATGAAGTCTGGAAAAAAATGTTTAAATATAACAGCCCAAAAGGATAAATGCGACCTCAATATTGAAACTTAAGAGAGAAAGTTCTTTATATACAAGGCTGGACTACGTCACACCATGTACAACAGGCTAGTCTGAGGTTACTTACATCTCAGATCTAGCTCAGTTTTCCTATGGAAAAATATCTATTTTGGACATACAAAAACCAGTCATTACGATGTGATAGACAGGATCTTTAAGCACGGTGGAGCAACCGAGCTTACAACACATTGGTAGGAAGGGTTGATTCAATTGAATTTGAGTTTAGCTCCAGTTCATCTTCCTTTTATTACAGTGTATGGTATCTGAGGCTGTCTCATTTTTGCCTCCTGGAATTTGGAGTCATGTTCGTCTGAATATGAATCCAAAGAAATTCTACGACAAAACAAAACAAAATATTTACATCGTTTCGACATCAGAGATACCTATAAATAAACACCTTCAAATATAAATTGAATTTGAGGAAGGTAAACTAAAGCTAAGCATAAATTCAATTGAATCAACCCTTCCTACCATAGCTAAGTCATGTATTCAAAACAGTGTTTAAATAATTAAAGTTACAGTGAGCTAATGAGGATACTAACTAAACGTAAGTTTGTGCTGATATCACCTCTGGTCCCAATTTATAACATTAAATATAACATTTTTCTTTTTTCTTTTACCTCTACAGAGGTAAATACAAATGCCACATTTTGAAATCTCGTACGCTTTTCTCGTTTCAGTCATGGTTACCCTTGAGACCAATGTAAAAATATTTACCATAGAACAAAGCCAAATCCCAGAGAATGACATGCGCCATTATCGAGCTCAGCGTTACTCATATATAATATGAAGCTTCGTGGAAACTCCAAAGTATATAAGCCAGTTAAACTTCGCGATATCGTACGGGCTAGCAAACAAATACACGTACGGGCAGAAATGAAATGTTTCCAGTATATGTAACGCTCGCCTAACCATGTAGGAGTACATATCGTGTCGCGTAACATACTTCTTTGAGATTCGATGCAAAATTTAATTGTAAAGTTATTACTAGATATGACAGAAAATCATACAAAAAATGGCATTTTTATATCTCCCAGAAAAATATTATGTCAACCTAGTGAGTGATAGGCTTCAACGAGGTTCATCAAATTGTTATCGTTAGACATGAAACATAACATAACTCAAAGTTTAATCAGTTTACTAAAGACTGATACATATTGTAACAGTTTATTTAAAAAATTAATTTCTAAGTCGCACATACAAGATTTAAAATTAATTTTCTCCACGGTTCCTGATTACTGATAAGAATTTTAAGTCTCAGGATGTAAGCATAAATCAATTAAAAAATATGTTCAAGGTTACAGTAAACAAAACCATTATATACAGATAAAGATTAAAAAAAGGGGTGAATATTTTAAGTATTTGAGTATTGAAAACTAAATTATACATATTAGATTGATACAGTAGTGAACTGATACAATAAATTAAGTACAATGAAAGTTCACGCAGGTGCCACACATGAACTCTCAAACAATATGTTGAGGGAACTCTAAAAGCTCCACATTATTTTTTATTTGATTTCAATTTGAGGAACAATAATTTGCACCATACATATTCTTATTTATTTTATAGTCTAACTTTTAATTCAATTTCATTTATAAAACTATATGTGCTGCATAGGTATAAAACATTTTCTACTTTTTTTTTATTTGCATTAATATTATAGCTTATGTCCTTTTAATATTTTTAAATAATATTTTGGCCTGTAAATACATATAATATTATAGGTAATTAAAATTATACTAACATAGAACATAAGTTATAATTTAAGTAACTTTTACATTACTAATATTTAAGTGACCAACACACCGAGAAGGCGACGAATTATCCATGGGGCAAAATATTAATGAAATTAAAACATAATAACATAGTTGTGTAATGTTAAATGTACAAGGATATTAAAAAAATCGAAAATGCAAGATTGTAGAAAAGAAGCTGGAATTACTAAATTAGTTTTGTATCGATAGGGACAAATAATAGGTTAACTAGAAGTGTAAGGATGCATACGGTATGTGTCTATGAATCGAAATAATTGTATAAGTGTAGGTTTTCAATTGTCTTCATCAACATGAACAGAACGTATAAAAGAGATATAATGCTATGAAAGGCAACAATACTACTGCTTGACATATTTTTAAAACAATACGTCGTATATTATTATAGGCTAGTCATTTGGAAATCATGCAAAAGTAGTCTAAACAAACGAACAGTTCAGGTCCATACAATCAGAGCAGCACCGGTGGTTGCACTCAGTTTGCCATCTCGTACCGCTTGGGGTGCAGCCCCGGGTTGTGTGGCTTTATTTCACGTTAAATGGAACCCATAAAATAAATCTTGATATTTTCACCAAAAATTGTAATCGAGACTCCAGATGAAAACATGCAATACTAACATACTGTATATCACAATGTCGTACAAGTGCGTCGGTTGCCACTTTGTGACCGACGAAGGAAATGTATTACGTACGTATGACTGAGAAGATACAGCGGTCAAAAAGAGTTAGTTTCGGCCGTTTGGAATCACACCCTAATTTAATTATGGACCACAGTTAATTTTTTGTTGTTGCTCTGGCTAAGAAAATAAATACTCTTTCGGATTTGTGGGAATGTAAGTATATATTTTTTACAGTATATTAAAAAATGAAAAAATCCACAATAATTATTGAGTTTTATTCCTGTAAAACTTTACACGAAAACTACACTGTAACAACAACTTTGATTTCAGATGTGTGGTTCTGATGATGTTTTCATTGAATACGATAATGGCCTTACACAAATAAAATATAAATATTATAAACCTTTTTATTTATAAATTATTTAATACCAAGATTAATAAAATAAAACTTACTATACCAATTTTACGCAAGTTGTTAAGCTCATCCATCTGTTTGATGGGGTTTTAGCTAATTGAATGAAAAATCTACCCACAATGATTACATAGAAATTATGTTATGACACACTGTACACGGCACGAGTTTCTATAATCCATGCATTATACCTGTCCACCAATACTGTTCTTGTTATATTGGACTACTGAGCACCTCTGTGTTATATAATTGTGAAGCCCAAACTGCGAGTATAAGGAATGGCTACTCATAGTGTTATCAGTCAACCATCAGATAACGACGTATCACGTCTTTGTGAGACCATCCGTACTTAAAAGTTAGAAATAAGTCCATACCGCGCTTACCTACGACAACTTACCTCACCATAAGTTACGAAAAGAAATCGTTTGCTATTAAAATACCAAGTTATTTTAAGTAACAATTATGCATAGGTAGAGTGTATAATTAGTGTAAACATAGTGTTTACTTAGTTAATTTCACAATTAAAGTACAAATATATAAAATACAGTAAAAGATATCATGTGAAAACCCTAAATAAATGTAGTGCCTGCAAGATTTCTCGTATAATTAAAATTTAAAGGCTCGTAATTAATTATAACCCAGTTTACAAAAAAGATTTCTTAAAATATTATATTAATACTGTATAATTTAATGCTCTAATGGAATCCTGAAAGTATTCGTTAAATATCCGCGTATGCACCACAAAACTGATGATTTTTACAGTCGATGTTCTGTGGAACAATTCCCAAATGGAGCGTTAATAATGTATTAAATCTTCCAGCTCTAAGTGATTTGGACAGTGCAGCTTGTCCCTGGTTTCTTTCTGTGAGCACTTTACTTCAACCAGTTTACTTTTTACATAGCGGTTTACTTACATTAATCTGATTATATAAATATGCAATTACTCAATTGTTTTGGAAAAACAAAGTCATGCGATTCTGTCACTGCATCATTAATTACTTACACATTTATTTAACGGCAACTATTCAGTCACAGGCATCGCAAGGCTGTAGCTCAATTTGTACACACCACCCAACACTAGACTGGCCGCAGAAATTATAAGTAACCCCGGGGACTGGTTAACAGCGCACTGAGTGTTAACAGTTGTCACTGCATCATTAATTACTTACACATTTCCTTAAGCGCAACTATTCAGTCACAGGCATCGCAAGGCTGTAGCTCAATTTGTACACACCACCCAACACTAGACTGGCCGCAGGATTATAAGTAAGCCCGGGGACCGATTAACAGCGCACAGTGTGTCAGCAGTTGTCACCGCATCATTAATTAATTACACATATCCTCTTTTTCATGACTACATTTTCAGTTGTCAAGTATAATGAAATCATTCGGCAGCCTTTTCAGTTCTTGTTAAAAATAGTAAACCGTGTCGATAACATGTTTGCTGTGAATCCCTGAGTGGTATTTAATAATTTTAAATTAAATAAAGGAAATACGTATTAACATGTTTCTAGCGTAATGAGGTCAGCGAATGTCATGCTAACGCCAATGGTATTCCTTTATAATAAATATTCATAAGAATAACTAATGTTGTTTTTTAGATAAATGATGTTTCATATAATATTTAAATTGATTGTAATTATATGAATATTTATAAATTATAATTTATAAATAATGTTTATAAAATAAATTAAGAACTTTTCACAAGGCTTCACAAATATAGTACACATCTGCCGTAGTTCATAACAAACTATTGTTAAACAGAAAAATGAACCACCTAGAAACTGAACAAATTGCTGGTCCCTTACAATACTGTATCCGATACATCTGGAGAAAGAAAAAATCTAGGATTCTAAGATTATCACAACTCTAGTCTGGATACAGAAACAGCCAGAATCCAAAAAGCTTGTTGTCTTTAATAAAGCTCCTAATCTCTCTTCATAGCTACATGGAAAGCTGGCAAAGTATATACTGTACCTTCAAAAATAATCTGACAGTCCCGATATTTTTACTCTAATGACAAAGAAATTACTGAATTGTATGTTAAAATCCTCACCTAGAATAATGTACATAAATATTGATGATAGTAACAATAATAATTTTTGTTGCGTAGAGACAATTAACAATGCCATAGCATTCGTCAAACAGAATATATTACGAAAATTCCTTTATTTAAATTATATTTTATCAATATTCGTAAAAAAACGTATAATTCTTGTTCTATATCAGAATCCGGCGGAGGGAAGAGTTTCATGTTACTCAATTATTTTAAAAATGTAATGAATTTTTAACCCAGCAGCTCATTATGAATTGATCAACATAGTAAAACGCCTTGCTCCAAAAAGTGTTACAGACGATCTTTGAATTTTGTTGAATCATTGAGTTGTATGAAATAATCAGGGAACCTATTGATTACTCTAACACCAACTTGAGACAGGGATATTTCAAAAACTATCCTTCTGTGTTGCTCCCTTCCACAGTTCTCCTGTCTCTTGTTCTGTACTGATGGACATTCTTGCCTTGTACCAACTCACATTTGTGCCGACAGACAGGAAAACCTTGAAAATGTAGAGGCAGAGTAAAATTTCCCTCTAAATCCAAGCTCCCTATAGGTATCATGGCACGATTCTCTGGGGTTTAATTTTAAAATAATTCTAATAGTTCTTTTTGTGATGAAAGAGCTCTTTCAAGTTTTTATTTGGAACTGCTGCCCTTTATTCATACCATATCAGACCATTTATAATATATATCCGTAGAACAAAGTGTTGAAAGGTTGCACAGGACAGAACCGCAACCTTAAAGCAAATGCTTTCATTGTGATGGTCCCATGTCAGCCATATATCTAGGTTCATTTCAAAGAACTTAGTGGAATCAGGTTCTTTTAGAAGAATGTAGTCCACCATTGCGGTGAGTCGAGTTATTGCTTTTGTTGCTGGCGAAGGCAAACATGCATGACGCGTGATTTTTAACTGTAAGTTTTGAAATTGATTCTGTAGAGGTGCTCAATGCACGATGGATGATTTTAAGATGTTAACTCTGTTTTGATTTTGATCTGATGCAGAGACTCGGCTCGTCAGCATATTGAATAACTTTTCTATTACGGATTGATCAGTTCAACCTGACGTTAATAAGGAAAAGAACTGGCCTAATATTGATCCTTGAAGGACACTATATGGAATTTTGACCTCTGTCTGACTGAGCATCCGCAATCTGCGCGCACTCCTGTCTCTCCGTATTTAAAATGTAATCATGCGGCAGACCACGAATAACTCGTGGAACAATGTTTCATGATGTACACAATCAAAATATTTGGATAGGTAAAGGAATATACGTAGCACACATGCTTGCTTTTCCAGGCCATCAGCAAAATTAGGAATAAAATTAGTAACTGTTAAACCACTACTAATCCCCTCCAGTAGTCCCATTAAAATGTACGTAATTTAACAGAGCAAAATTACTAAAGCATTTATTGGTAACGTTCCGAAAGTAATTAAACTTCTTCCTATAACCCATTGTATTAATCAATAATATTAACTAAAAATTTTTTGTTAATAAATTATTTAATTTATTATAATACTACCTGTATCGCAGAACTTCGCACATAATCTCTTGCAGTTTAAAAGCTTGTCGGAGCCATTTCCTTAAAAAACGAACATGTAAAACATATGTTGATGTATAGTTGATTGACTGATAGGAAGATATTCCCAGCGTACGATCAACTCTCAATAATTGGATGCTAAAGGTTAAAGGAAACGCCACTGAGGTTGTAAAGCTTAATTGCTTTTATGGTGCCGAGATATCGTGTTCCTTATATGAAGTTCTATAATATTTAGTTCATTCGTATGAATATTATTGTTACATTGTATTATTATACCAGTTGCTAAGATTTTCAAAGCAGTGTTTAATTAGAATAAAATATAAGGATGAGGCTGCCCACTTTTTTGCTCCCGAAAGAGATAAAAAAAACTGTTCTTGGTTATGATGTGCCCAATATTACATTTATAGAAATTTCTAGTCTTACAACGAACTTTTGTAAATGTATGGAACTTATATTTAATAAAGGTATTTATATACTTATTGGTATCCTAAGTAATCTATAAAAAAAACCGGTTAAACCTAATTAAGGTAAGTAACATTTCTTAGAAAATCATGTAACGATGAAAGTGCACCATATTGAGTGACACATGTTCATCACGATTAAGTTCCTCTTCTTGTCACAAAAGTAACGGAGTAACTATCCACCTTTTTTGTTTAATCTATACTCTCAGTATGACCAGTCCATGTTTAAGAAATAAATAGTTAAATTGCATAGGCCCGTTGATTTAGAAAGGCTGTTTTTGGATAATCGAGTTTCTCTTAGGCACTCTTGGCTACTCAAAATACTAATGAAATATCCTGAAATGGGTTTCAATGTACTATTACCTTACGCAGGTGATGAAATTTTGCTAATTAAGTATACTGAAGCAAAAGTTTGATCTAATTTCTTATTCATTAAGCCACGCATCCTTATGCCTTTTGGGTAGTACATGGGTTAGACCTTATACTCCTGTCACACCGAAGTATTGCCAAATTATGGTTAATAAGCTCCAAAGATGTGTCTATAGCTACTGCTTAGAAATAGTTTTCACTCTGAAAACCCCACCTCAGCACTCAGTCTGTCATAAATTTCTCAATTATGCAGCCTGAATTTTTTTAAGATTTGTTCAGAATTACTTAAGTAGTCGTGGTGAAACACTGATATATAGAAATCTATTTATATAACCGTGGTGAAATATTGGAATAAAGCAAAGAAGTTTACATTTCCAATACCAGTATTGGAAAACGTTTTTAATCTGTTTAACTAGAAATTACGGGCAGTTTTATAAAAAAAGGGTTTTCATAGTGAAAGCATTTATAGTGTAATATGATAAAGCTCTATGATATTTTCCAAACAGAAGCAGTCATATCAGGTACAAATTATTTCAGTATCCATGGTTGAGAGATTCAAAATTTAATAAACATTTGTAAAAAAAATTTAACTTTTGTTTCTACGATTGTTAGGAAGCTTTAATGTTCACATAATATTTGTAAAACCTACTTTATTAACTGGGTAGAGTTTGATAATGTTCAGTTCATAATAAATGGGCAAGTAATATAAAACTAAACGTTTAAACCTCTTTGTACATCAAAAAATATTTCTATTTGAAACCGGTCATCGCTTATTCATAAGAAGAAAAATTTTTTTACATAAAAACAGATCTGGTAAGTAAAAATTGCATCAAAATGGAAATTAAGCATGAGCTGTGTGGCGAATCTGAACACCTAACACTGTCAACATTTTCAATGTTAACAACATAACGTGTGTTATGGGCTGATCACTTTGATAAGCTATATTACTTACCTGGCATTAATAGAACACATAAATACATGCACCTAAAGTGAATAGATACGAATTTAACTACATAAGAGCTCTATATTTGTAGTAGGATTAAAGATTTTTTTAAATTTTCTTTGAAGTTATTTAGTTTAAAAAAGTAAAAGATATATTTTAAAAAGTTTTGAAATTAGGATGAAAAATATTAGATTAATTATTACACAATATCTGAGTTTAAAAGAAAGAAAATTTGAGGTGAAAAATTCAAACTAATATATTAACACGTGTGTTTTGTTAACATTATTTTGTGTGTAACATTGTTCTAGAAATTATCTCAGAACTTACGAAAAAAACACGATTTATTTCCATTGTAAGGAAATTTGCGTTTCAGGCATTTTGTATACAAAATAATCCTATTTTACTAAGCCCTGAGACAGAATCATTGTATAGAGGAGTTTACAGTAACAACGCAAATCCAAATAGGTTACGTCGATTAATAATCGCACCACGGTGATCGAGGCTAAATTGTGCTGATCTTGTTTGCTTACAGTAACAGCAAATCGATTTCAATTTATCTTCAGTTATTCCATTCGATGAAGTTAAAGCGATGTTCAAATTATTGCACTGTCACTCTTACGGATAGTGCTATTTGTATAATATTAAAACTCTAAAGTTCATTAAAATTGCATTTCATTGTATTATATTATTATATTGCTCCATGGTTATGGTTCAGTTATACGCAAACCATAGTTTGGTTTAATTTTACTCTAGTTCTCAACATGGTGTAATAAAGCGGACGCGTGTACCTTTGTTCATTCCAACACAATCAAAATCTATTCCAGAGGCTCAACATCTAGCAGTCATTAAGTGGCTCATACTGTGAGATTAATACATTATAGATGGAAAAAAGCAACGTGCTTTGACAACGCAACTTGCGTTAACAAAGGAGAAACAAGTAAACAGCTTGGCGAGAAAGTATTCCAAGTTATAAGTTGGGATAATCCATCATATTCTCCCAGCAAGTATGTCTTCCGTTGTGTTAATGACGAAATATTATAAGATATAAATAACGTTCTTTATCCTTGACGAGTTAAATATAGGAAGTGTATTTCTTGGAGGATTTGAACACCTAAATTAACACGTAAAATCATAAAAAAATCACTTAAAGCTTTAAATATATTGCCTGAGCATTAGCGAAGTTTAATTTTTATGTAGGCAACATTAATTTTGATAATTGTGTGTGTTACTGTATGAGATTTGGCTAATAAGCTTAATAGCAATGCGAAAATCAGAATAAACCACGTTATTAACATACATGAGTACAATCAGACTATGATTATTTCACAAGTGGAAGTTATTGGATATTTATTTAAAAACGAAACATTGTAACACACGCAGTCTACTTATCCTCACGATATCTAAGAAAAGTAAATTCTTCAATCTTGACATTAATTTTATTTATTCGTAAACAAGAAAGAATTCTATGATAGGTTATGTCCGTCTATTAGATTTAACCTAATGTTATATTATAATCACTCAGTAGGCTGGGGCAATCTCTTTTTATCTGCTAGGGGGTTGACCTTTCTTTATATATTGTCTGTATACACGCAGGTTATCTGAAAAATTTATACGACATATAGGTAAGAACTTTTGCGTGCAACCTCAGAGAATCCTGTTATGCGATATTTCGCTTGGCGTACTCCCATCTTGTCTATTTTGATATGCTTATATAATAATCAAAACACAAAGTAAATAAAAATCCCATCAAATCAGGTTATAAGCAGAAAAACTATACAAAACGGCATAGTTCTGACTTATTAATAATTTTATAACTGCGAAAGTGCCTTGGTGCGTGGTATATAAAAAACAAAGTTACTATCGACTTGTACTTTAAATCTTTCGACTGTTTTTATAACCCATCTTCGTTTTATTTTGACAAATTATGTTTCATAGATATTTTTTTCTTTTCTTGATTTTCATTATCGGGAAACAAGGCAAAATCTATGGTTCTATAGTTGAGCAAAACATACAATAACCGGAGTAAATAAAATGGCCGTAAATATACACATTTTTACGGATTCTATTGACCGCAGCCTCAACATTGGTGTAAGAAATATAATTCGAACCAGACGAGCTCATCCACATGAAAAGCTTATTGAATTGTGAGTAAAGTAGTAGGTAATTGTTATTTAATTACAATAATCGTCAGTAACAAACTATATTAGCAGTGAACCAATTTACTTTTTAAAAGCCTAAAAATCGTTTTTCGTGCCATTTATAAAGATAATGATTCTCCTTGTGTATTTAATTCGGTAGTCGTATGTAGGTCCGATGAATTTGTCTGCCTTGACCCACACCATGCTACAAATGACAAAACATGATTTGTAACCTTTTTCCAAATTTTTAAATACTTCCAAGATATACATTTGATTCACTGAACCTGCATGACTTTCAAAAACACAACTTATCTATTATTCTGACTAGTTTTATAGTCTGAAATACTATATGACTTTTCCGTTTCATCCAGTCTACTTAGAACTTCATTTCGTAAGCTAAACAATAATTTGAGAAAACAAAATGTCGCAAAAATAAACCCGATCAGTTAAGCCATGTCTTTAACGCTGGCTCGTGGCACTTAACTAGTTTAAGTACACTTTTAATAACATAGCAAAAGGTAGAAATTTAAAACTGTTTAGATAATAGAGACAATAAAAGTTCATTCTTTAAAACTGCACAATTATTATCACTCACCATCTGCGCAATATCAAGAACCATTGCCCTTTGTTGACACTCATTAATATTCAAAGTTTCAGCTAGTTTTTCACGTAACACTAGTTACTTGAATTCAGC
This sequence comes from Homalodisca vitripennis, assembly GCF_021130785.1. Classification (NCBI taxonomy): domain Eukaryota; kingdom Metazoa; phylum Arthropoda; class Insecta; order Hemiptera; family Cicadellidae; genus Homalodisca; species Homalodisca vitripennis. The sequence continues at coordinate 177,196 of NW_025776271.1, forward strand.
ATTTATGTTACATATATATTTTATCTAAACTTTGTCCATAATTTAAAAGGAAAGTGGGCATTTTGTTGTTTTCCCCCTTTATATTTTACACAGGTATAGTGTTATACTTACAATGACTGTAAAACGTACAATGCCTTTTAATTTATAAAATGTATAATTTATCCGTCATTGATAACAATTGGCATGTATTCCGCCAAACAGTATGTCTGCAGGCAACAATGATATTGGTAGTGTGTCTGTGACATGTGGTATATTAATGGTGTTTCGGCTTAGAGATAGAGATGTATCGATTGGCTACAACTTGACATCGTTTGATTACACTCAATGTTACTCTCAAGAGAAACTCATCCTCAATAATAATCCTCTAGTTTCGAAAAAATAAACTAATACTGTTTCAACTGATAGTCTACTATGACAGTTGTCCGCTCTGATATGGTTGGTGAGCCTAAGTGAACCATCGTTTAGAACTGGAGAGGCAGGAAGTCTCTTCCATCGTGTGTTACATTCGCAGTGGGCATAAGACCTAAGAAGTTTTTAAGCAAAATTAATGAGGTTGGGCCAACCGTACGCACCTTTTTATAATAGATGTTTCGAAAAATGAGGCCATCATTATCAATACATTTTGCAGCACGTTTGTGTATTATTTAACAGTTAATCTTGTTTTCTCAATTTATCTCATCATTAAGGAACAAACATTCTGTTTTTGTTTAATTTAACTAAATACCGTACGGTATTTCTTTACAGCTAGTAATGTATTATACTGAATAAAATCGATTTGTTGGTACTTATTTCTGTTGTATTTCAGACTTTGATTATATCAATTTTCTCAGAATTAAATTCTCTACAATTGATGTTTGTTGATTTTTATGTATTTATTACCAATTTAACAAAGTTATTGTACATCAAAATTAAAAAAACATTGTTTCGTGCCCCAATTTTTTGCATTTTAACCCTGAATCCCTCAAAAACTACTACAGGTACAGTTCTGAAAACTATTTTATTAGCTTTATCAGGTAAAAATACATAAGAATCCACGATATTTCGTACTTAATTAACCTTTCCAAAAGTTCAGTATGGCTTTATTTTACTCTTTACCCAGGAATTCAGGCGAAATCTTTCGCTAGCTGTAACTCGCTAACGAAAGCGTTTTCGGACCTATGTTTATATAACATTTTTTCATTATTTTTACTAGTACAATGTACTGTAGAAGTGGGGGGAGAACTTCATGAATCACCCTGTATATTTAACATAGTTAGTATTTCTTATTATTACGGGTTTACAAATATCATTAGTCTACATTAGTTCAGAATGTAAATCTTTATTAGATAGTATGCTTTTTATCATATTATATTTTTTGTTTTTATATATAACAGAAATGTAATTTAAATTACTTATTAATAATGATTCACAAAAATCATTAGTATCATATTAAATTTAGGATGTTTGCTTTCATATATATATATATATATATATATGCAAAGAAATAATTTATTTACACTGAGTTACTTCAGGATGGAAGTTATGTAAAATTTAGGATGATTGCTGTCATAATTTAACCCCGGTAATGTATACTTAACATTTAATGTATATTAATTTGTACATTTTATAATGATTTATTGAGTAAAATAATAGAAAACCCCAAGATAGCTTTACATCAAGTTCAAATTAGACAACCTCCTACATAAACTAAAATTGTTTTTTACTGTTACTTTTTCTTACATAACTTTCTCCAGTTATAACTCATTAAACAGCAATTGGTTTTTGGGTTTGAGTATTTCTTCTGTATTTAAGGAATATAATCTAAATTTAGGATGATAAATAACGCAATATGAAACACGTGGAATGAGAGGATAATAAATATAATTTGTACTGATTAGGAAGCCTTCCTATAATTTAATATCTAAAAATTATAGACAAAAAGTTATTAACATTGAACAAGCAGTATTTTGTTTACAAATTTTGTAGTTAATAATATAATATGTTTTATGGATTTAAAGAAAATGCATTTCCGGCTATTTAACGTTTAAGAGTTTTTATTATCCACCATTATTGTGCGTGAAGAAGTGTAATGTTGGAAACTAAAAGAATGTATCGAAAAACAGTATCACTTTTCCTACCAACTTTCGATGTTCAGGAAATTACAGTCGATGTTTCTGTTTTGCTCAAGCAAACACAACATTCGCTTCCGTGTGTATTTTATTGTTTGGCAAAAATAAATTCTCCAAAGATACACGAAAAGTGTGAAGCTATAATGCATTAAACATTGATAAAAGTACGTAGTTTTGAAAATAGTTAAGGTTATGCACTTCAATTAATTTTAAAAAAGTATCAACTTTGACAAAGACGACGAGGAAATATAAGTCTTTAAATACTACCTTCATATTTTCCAGTTCACGAGTACAAATTGATTGTCATTCTAAAAACTTTATAATAAATTTAATATGAAGATAATTAATTAGCAAATAACATCTTTCCCCATCATGTAAGGAAACTTATATGGATGATATTCTTAATTAGGAATTGATATTATTTACCATCTCCATCCTGTTCTAAGGTAGACATGTGTTGCAGATGAAACCTACTGCTTTAAAAAGACTCTTTGTCTGGAGAGGCGAATAGAGGCCGAAACAAGTTACTATGCAAAAATTGACAAGAGCTTGCGCTCATAGTTTTGTTTGCGAAAAGCGTTTACGAAACGTGGTTTCATCAAAGTCACACGAGTAACAGTTCCCAAAATTGTAACCGATCTCTTTGTGACACATTCATTCGAGTAGGATCCCAAAAGGGTTTTTGATCTCTTTGTGACAAAAGTCACTAACTGGTCCCAAAAAAGTATCCGATCTCTTTGCGACAAAGTCATTTGAGTAATGGATTCACAATCTTTGCATGTAACGGTTCAGTACTTGGTATGTAGAACTCAGTTGATTTCCAATTCTGGCTCTCTGCAGTGAAATTACAAGATCTAGCAATTATTTCTAGGACTACAGACACTTGAGCCCAAACTCACCTAAGCCACAGATCCACTGCGTATACACAAGTTAACCGTTATAACGGAAGACATAGTGGAGATTGTATAGACAAAGGAGGGCAAGTTTAAAGGATTTTGTATGAAATTATTTTTATTACAAGTGTTTAAATGTCGCACAGAATGTCCACCTGCCGTGTTCTGTGCCTGGACACGAGACTCGGTGGCTTGGGTTCAACTGTTCTTTCTGACTGCAAAAAATAGACCAACCTCGTACCTGCTCTTTCTTTAGCTTTGTATATTTGACCAATTTTTAAGTTTGAGCAGGAATACACAATTGTATTTATTGGTTTGAGCTATTCAATCTGAATCTAGTAAGCCGAAGCAGCATTTTAAATTAAAGGGATATAATTTAAAAATAAGCTCATCTAAGTAATAAATTAATACTAATTTAAAAGTCCTTTGTTTGCAGTTTGTAATTAGTCAAGGAATGATTGCAAAGGAAGCAGGATTTTTTCCGGACATTTAGTATTGTTAAGTGATTAAAAGTACAAGATGTGATTGTAATTCAGAACCTTGCTTTATTTTTCAGTTGTAAATTTTTTTATGGAAAGCTATTTAAGCTTTTGCTTTAATTATAAGATTTTATGTTTTGAATAAATTTTCTATACTTAATTAACAATGGTATTTTTCAAGAGAGTTGTCATCGTCCAATGATAAAATAATTCATCAAAACTACGTTCCGAGATTTATTGCAATCTGATCTCTTTCTTAGGTAGATAACTGACCTAATATTAAACAAATAATACCAGAGCTTTGTGTTACACACAAGTCCTCAGATCAACAAACGATTCGGTGCCCTCTAGTATCCTATATTCTGTGAGTTATCGAGTTATGCGTCTCGCAGTCTTATCATACGGAATAATATTAACTCTCGGTAAAGTGACGTAGTGGTATTATTTCTTAAACTTGACTTGAGAAATACGTTTCTTAAACTTCATTTAAAAACTCAGAGAGTCTTAATGGCAGTGTCTCTCTTTCGATAAAGAAGCCTCTGAATATTTATAATTTTTATACTGAAATTTGAGCTGGTTGCAGAAATGAGGACCTGATATAAAACATGTATTGTTTGAAATAAACCATTTTAATGATGTAGTCCGTGTTTTATCTAACATTAAATTCGAAACTTTTATTTCCATTATAAATGGGTGTCAATAAAATTGTTCTTTTACGAGAAGTTTTTCAAGAGGAATTAAAATATTAAGATTTTGATATTAAAAGTTATAAATTCATTTGTTTTCTAAAACTCCATTCCAAATTCCAGAAAAAAGTTTTACATAATTTAATAACTCATGTTATGGATATAAACAGAACGTCAAATATGTGTAGACACGAAGCTATAAGTAGAGTGTTACTTGTCTTGTAAAATAAAAATCAAATTCTAAATGTTCCCTGTATGTTAGCACATGATAAGAGAATAATATCTAAGTTTACTTGAACACAGCCTGCGGTCTGATAATCTTTGTGCTCAAGGATAATCTTACCCTCACGTATATTATAGACGATTCTGGTGCAGATACAATATCATAGAAAGACATCAAAATATAAGTTATTGATTCTACATGACTTGATTTTTGTGAACCAAATAATATAATTGAACTGAGGGAACTATTAAAACAACTTCTTCACTATTCTCAACTTGACGAGGTAGGAAAGTAAAAATTAACAAAATTTTGCTATTACACGATAAATAATATGCAACAGTTGCAATGCAACAAAAGAAAGTAACAGAACAGTTTGGAACAGATCCCAATTACCTTGTAGTAGCCAAGCATATTGAACAGTCTACTTAGTCTGCCTGAGTGCCAAGTTGTGCAATAGGTTGATCAAGAACAACACTGCCAAGTCGACATTAAACATTTGAGCCCTGAAATTATGTATACTTGAGCAGGCGGGTACTACTTGCAAGGACAGGATTGCTCAACGTTTACCCATCTAAGGAGCAGCCACGCTCGTCGTTAATTCCCTTGGTTATCGTGCGATAACATACGTATCCGTTTCACTGCGTCATTGGCAGCGGTTATGTGTTGTTTAAGCTCCATTGACGTTATTTGTGGGAGATAACTCACGTATACACGGATACTTTGGTCTTGTCTTGTTACATACACGAGGTAGGAATACGCTACAGTAAGTTTCGCTTAACAGGATTTGCTGAGCTCGCTTGCAAAATTTCAAATATATTCTTAATTGTATTCTTAAGATGTCCTGCGGACATATGATAGACATACTGAAAAGAAATCTCCAAATCCTCGCAACTGACAAAAGAGAAAGATTGTTAGTGTCCTGAGTTGCTGGCTTCAATATGTGTAGCCAAATTCTGGTTAGACATGCACAAACACTCTTGTCTATAGAGTTATTGAAATGAAGTTCCAAGCAAAATTATGTTTACAGAAGAAATGTTTCCCAAGATAACTTGCCACATGATCAGTGGCGAACCAAAAAAATCGTCTAGGGGGTGAGGGTGTTATAAACAACATAGAGTAGAGGGTATGAAAACATAGTCATATCGGTAGCGAGGTCTAGTGGCCATTGCTCCGGAATTTGTTTTATTAGTTTTGAGAATGAAAGTCTTTTTTTGTGGCAAGGAAACGAAAATTTATTTGATGACTTAGCCTTTTAAACATAAATACTTTGATTTCATATGTAACTAGCAGTTGAACTCGGCTGGATAAACAGTTTCCTCTTAAATAACAGTGATAAAATAAGCATATCTTTTTTAAATTTCGTTGCGAGCACATCTGAGAAAATTGAAGATTACTGATATATACTTCACTATTTTGACCCATATCAGATTTATTAGAACATAAGTTTCAAGACTGAGGTTTTGGATCCCTGAAGTCAGAGACTACAACAGTTTTTTTAAGTACCTTTTAATTACTCAGATCTTCCAGCATCATTATACGAAATTAGGCAGAAGAGCTCCAAGATTCAGTAACACTAGAGTTAGGGCAGTGTGCGGATTTTGAACTATTACATTCTAGAATCATATTAGTGAACACATGTATGATGCAGTGTGATGGAGTTCCATTATAATGTGAGGCTCTTTAGGATTTGCCCTTGTGTGAGCTCAGTTTGTTCGACATAAGTATACGTATTTCCAACTTGTTCTCACAATCAATAAATTATACGACATTGGACTTAAAAACCTACTTCGGTCTAAAAGCGTCTACTTCAGGCCATTAGAAGTTCTTTCAGATTTTAATGTATTTTCAGCATTATAGTTGAGTTTATGCTATTATCATGAAAATATATACTAATTTACTATACAAAGTATTTGAAAAGTCTGAGAAGCCTACTTCAGAAGAAAAACATCTACTTTCAGTGCTTGTATTATTCTTCTTGTATAAGTGCTAAAGTGACAGATTTTTAACTTCCTTACCTTACAGTAGAACACCATCGATGCTGGTTTTGTCCTCTGCACGTCTTCGAGTTGAAATGCAGACTTAAACTACGTGGACATACACTAATATATCTAAAATGGACACATGATACAACACCATATACGTAAATTTTTACCATTTGTAGTTCACAACTACCCTATTCCCCTAAAAAAATTTCAATAAATACACCATTTTATAGCTTACCTGATTAGCATCGTATTTTCCATTACAATTATCATCACATACGCTTGCTTGTTTCTGAGAATATGACATCGGAAAGAATAGCCTGATCTGGCTGCTATAATGTTCGACCATACAAACACTGCACATTGGGTACATTTGCGTTTGTCACGGACTCGCAGCGCTTAGCTTGTGTTTTTCTAAAACGTGGTTCGTTGAATTATTATAATGGGCGGTCTATTTTTATTTATACTGTAAATATGTTATTACACAATAATAAAGGAATACAATTTTATCATAAATACATTCGTGTGATAACCATGTTTAGTTACATGATAACCAGAATAAAATAAACAAATTCGTCAATGCCGTAACCTGCAGAAAAAAGTTCAGTGAAACTTCTATTTTAATGTTTCTTAAGTTGCTATTTTCTGAACACTGAAACAGCTGGCTTTTTGTTATACAAATAGAAAATTGAATACCACTTCCAACGTCTCAATTAGCTGTACAAGTGTTAAAGCAATTAAAGTCATGTTTACTTGTTCTTTCAATTATTTCTTCACAGTTTTAATGGCAGGTGTTTTGGATAAGCAAGTTTTGTATTGATTTCTATATTTAAGCGATGTACAAGCTAGATTTGGTGTAGATCTATCAATTTAGTTTTGCGTTATTGGGTACTCAACATGCAAACACTTCACAAACTGTTTTATTTATAATATTGATAGCAGTAACAGTACTTAACTCAATTTTGTAACAGAAAAATAGGTGATTTCGGAAAGAGTAAAGTTATAGACTTCCAAACTGTAAATAATCGAGATTAAAATACACGACTTCTAGAAAGAAAAGTTTGTTTTCCGTTTCTTGAAATTAATGTTATATCGGTGCCAAGTTTCCACACGAAGCCAGTTCAGTTCTTTGTCTTTCAAGGGACACGAGATTTTATCGAATTGTTTGGAAATGTAAACACTCTGTTAAACTTTCCGTAAAATACTTGGTCATTTCTTCATTTTCATTATCGTGTATCAATAAAATTTACCTGTATTTAATGTTATCACAAATTTACAACTCCGTTACATATTTCTTTAATAAAATAAAATCATCTATTATTGTGTCTGTAATTATTGTGTGTGCAGATAATTACACGCCAGAGATAAATCAACTGTAAGAGCTCCATAACAAGACCAGTATCAAATCAATTATCAACCACCGGTCAAGAAATACGGTTAATATGATAAGTTAATAAGAAATATGTTCAAATAATTTTTCAACACACATTCAAAAAAATACTCTTGTATTTCCCTTGTATAAAAACTTAGTCTTAAATTGAATCATCAGAGTTATGAATTATAAAATTTGCAGTACTGTTGAAAAGTACCAAATACAGTTTCCTTTTTCGTTCTTACCAACTCAATTCTCTGATTTACTGTTTATAAATTATTTAATTTATTGTTCAAACGCAGGAATAAACAAGCAAAACTTATGTGTAACTACCAAGTTAGGTTGGGGTCAAGGATTAAACTCGGATATCTATACTCTTGATCCGAAAGTAGGTATTTACGAAATATAAAGTATTGAAATATGCATTATTGCATTGTTACATTCATACTCATTATTGGTAAATGATACCTTAGATATTAAATGTACGAGTATTTGCACAAAATTAAAATTTGAAATATAATTCTCGTAAGCAGAACTGTAAACATTTAAAAATAATTTTTAAATAGTATATAGTCGTTTTATACAACAGTCTAGCTAGAGAGTAAAATGTACTTAAGCTTAGCACTAAATCGTAAGTGCGATCTTTCCTTTCTCAGTTCAGCTGAGTAGTAAACTTCGATATCAAGAAGGAAAGTTCGTTTAGGAAGTTAATCTAGATATTTATAAAAGTAGTTATTTTTATTAAACTTGTTATAATGTATATAAAACAGTTAATAAGTTCAAAAATATGTATTTTGAAAAAGGAGGGTGATTTAAAAAAAATAGAAGTCTATATGATGGACAATTTTCAATGCCCGTTTTTGCCCTAAATGCATAGGAGTATCAATATAAGTTTCCCAAAATATTATTTAATAAGGAAAAATAAGAGTTGTAAGCTATAGCATTTTCATTAGCTATAGGGCTGAGCTGCCCGAGAGAAAAAGAAGCCGAAATGGGTTTAGGAATTAAAGTATTAACATGTCCTTTCCAGTTTAGAGTACAATCTACTATTTGAACTAAGAGTAATAAAATTCTATTTATACTATTAATAGGTAAAGTAAAATTTCTGTCCGAAGGAAACTGGTGGAATAGAAGCAAGGAGATTCCCTCCCGAGTCTATTGTCTAGGTAGGAGTCAATGAGTGAAAGGGCTGGGCTACGCGCTTATAAAGGTTTAGTTTGTTTGGAAGGTTTTTTAATTTACAAGACTAAATGCCTTTGTTAGGTTTGCAAAGTCCCTTGGACATTCAATCTATTGTTCAGTTCAGTCAGTATTTTTCTGTACGCACAGTACGCTGATGACTAGTTATTATCGCATGTATCTACAAATCATAAAAGTCTTTATGACCCTTTTTGTTATATTTTTGATTTATAAAGATTTATTTTAATGTTATAGTCACTAATATCGAAACAGCCCTCTCTCTAATTTGATAAATAAGATCAAGTGTTTATACAATACACCGTAAGATTATTATTGGTAAATATGAAAATACCTCTGTAGTTTAATTTTCTTACATATTTTCATTTTAAATAACGTTGTAACTTTTAATATCTTTTACGTTATTTAAAAAATGTCAAGAAAGTTACATATTGCTCACAAACAAATCTTAAATATAACAAACAGGGTCCTCACTGGATATCGTTACCTCTATTTTGTAGAGACATGTGGCTAAGTATTATTCCAAATTAGTTGTAGTCCCTGTTTTAAGTAAAAAACTGCATTGTAAGTTTAATATCACCTCGTCTTCGTCTTTGACTCTACTTCATGGCCAGATCAAAGTAAATACGTTTTGCAACTTATGTAGTGAAATATTGCACTTGAAAGATAAATTCTTTTTTCACTACCTTTTAAAACATGTTCACAAATGCAACTATAACGATCAAGATACAATTTTCAGGTGCATCTACTATAGATACCGGTGTCATAGATCGATGGACTCGTCAACATTCGGCCGCCTCACCAAAACTTTACCATTTCTCACTCACAACCCCCACACCATTTTCAGATGCTAGTACTTATAGGCTTGATGCTAATGCGATGTTACTATTCCGTTGTACGTGAAGAGAAGGCCAATTATTTGCTGTTCAAGGAATCAGTGTGCTTCTACTTTTTTTCTGCTTCATCATGGCAAACAAAACAAAGACAATAAATTAACCATATGTGTGTTCTCATATTGCTTAATATGCACAAACAAATGTCTATTTTAAATTTCTTAGGAATCTTTATTTTATATGTGCTGGTGTACTGTTTAAATACTGTGCTTTATAACTATTGAAAACTGTTGTATAATAACATTTTACACTAAGGAAATAATTTGAATTTATTTATCCACAGTTAGAAACTATTATAAATTACAATAATGCATGCAATAATAACTACAACATATGAGTAAAACAATTACAAAAGAAAAAGATGATTAATGGTTTTTCTAAAATAAATTTGATTGTTTATTAAATGTAATAATGTACTCTAATGTATCAGATAACATGTAATACAAATTAAAAAACTTAAACCAGAAACTGCCAACTTTTAATAATTGGCGAGTCTATAAGAACCTTAATAACAATAAAAGTACAAACCTCAATCTAAAATGTGTGCAATAGTGAGTTATGTTCTTGCTGCTCATTTTGTTTTAACACTTTACAGGATTACATTTAAAATTCTTCACCTCTAGACGAATTTCCGTAATTGTCCATTTATGCTTATCGTTTTATTTTCTTAGAAAAGTAGATTAGACTAATATTATGCTAAAAAATTATATATTCGAAGTATAAATATGTTTATTGAGATATAAAAAACGAGCTTATGAATAAAATTATGTTTTCAATTAGGTATACAACTAGGTATAAGATTCAGGTATTATATTTTTGTAAGATCGTAAATGTTTTCGAGGAGATTTAAAATATACAAAGATTGAACAACTTAGAAAAGAGTAAAATAATTAAAAAAGAGTATTAGTTATAAAATATTATAGTAAATTAAATTCCGGCTTGATATAGTATCCATTTTATACCTAACAAAATCAAAATTCCTTATTTCCATAAAACAATTTCTTGTATTGTTAAGAGTCAATTTCCAATACTCTAATTAGGCTCTAGATTAAGAAAACTTATAATATATTGGTAAACAAATGTATACTATACAAACAATAAAGTTATAAACTCATTATGATATTATGAAATATCCTCCGTTGTAACATATGTGATTAACTTAAGTTTTTAACAAATATTTTTCTGATCAACTTAAATTAAGTATAGTTATTCCAATATTAACAAGAAAAAATAGTCATAAAAATTAAAACAGTATAAGACCTTTAAGCTTGTTATAAGCTTTAAAATAATCGAGAATAATGTAAGAACTCGATTAATAATCTATTTTGATAGAACAATATTGTTTAGTCCTTTTCAGTTTGGTTTTAGGAAAACAAAATCTATCGAAGAAGCAAGTTTAATTATTTATGAAAAGTACACAGGTTTGTTTATCGATTAAAAAAAAAAAAAAAACATTTTGATATTGTAGACCACAAAATTTTATTAAGAAATTTGAACTCGCAGGAATAAGAGGAAACGCTATTAATTGGTTTTAAAGCTTCTTGAACACACAAGGACAAGATTTCTGAAAAGTTTTAGTAACTCTTTGTTTAAAGTTGATGACCTCTTCAAGGCTGTTTTAAGTTTAAGACCTTCTTGGATCACAAAGCACCTGCTAACTGCCCTTGTAGTCTTTTTCCAGTTAATGAATTTCTATTGCCATATTAAAAATGTGCCTTTTTGTCTCAATTTTAAAAAATTTATATACATAAAAAAAATAAAATAAAAGTGTGTGTGTGTGTGCAGGGCTGAAAAGTTACTGCAGCAAAAAGGGTCAGTGTCGGCTATTTACATTCACTATCGCTGTAATGTATTTATGGTTCCAAAGTTGAGTTTATCTTGTCTTAGATTAAAAGCCTCTATTTCCGGTCTACAATGTTACTGCTGCAATAAAATATTTGGATTTTGTACACCGATCAAGAATATATGTGCATACGTAAGCTTAAAAGACGATCACTGTTATGAAGCATCCGTAACAATGCTGTACACAATCTCATGGGAGCCAACCTGTTTTGATTATCTTATTAGCAAACGTTTATAGCTTTGTCCATTATAGTAGTTTATAATTGTGTTTAATTAACATTTTGAATGCATTAGCCGGTTTATTTTCACTGGTTCAATCATTAGTAAAAATTGGAAAAGTAGCTCTGTCCAGACAGTTAAGAAGTTAGTTGCGACTGCAAGTGATCCAGATAAATAGTACTGTATTTCAAAATCAAAAATCAAAAAATCAAAATCTTTTTATTGCCAGCGACATTTGTATATACATTGTATGGCAAACGTCAATACGAGGGTTTCTAAAATTCCAAGCATTCATACACACAATACACATTCATACTTACAATTTTACAACCACGCCTCTTTCATTCTTCGCCAATGCAGCCCACTTGGCACAGCAGAGTCAGTCTTATAATTGGGCGGTCTCCCAGTCAAATGCCAAAAACTCACCCGCATTATAGAATGCCTGAGACACCAAGAAGCGTTTGAGGCGGAGTCTTTAACGCCTTAGACGTTGGGGCATGTTTTAATTGAATTGGGCAGTCTGTTGAGGAAACTGCACACCCGCTTGCGAGGGTAGACGTTTCATTAAACTACCGTTCTGTGTCTCCCAGTCCGGTAGTTTGCTCTGCCACGCGTCTCATACATGTGTATGTCTTGGCCTCTGGTTAAGGCACATTTACTCACACAAAACAAAGTTGTTTCCAAAATGTAGAGGCACGGCAGAGTCAAACAGCTGCAAATTTCCTGAAAGCTTCCCTGCACGACTCTCTAAATTTGATTTTGGGCGATTACTCTAATTGCTTTTTTTTGGAGTCCTGAATGCTCTTTGAAAACTGAGTGTTTGCGCAAGCTCCCCAAAGGACCACTCCGTAGGCAAGATGAGGATAAATCAAGCCGTAATACGCCGTAATCAGTACCTGACTCGGACAGTATTTGGCTAAAGATCTCAAAACAAAAATGCCCTGAGCATATTTTTGCGCAAACATGGTCAATGTGCTCATTTCCAAGTCAGCCCTCGATCGAGGTGCATTCCTAGGAATTTTGTAGAGCAGACTTCTTCCAGTGTGGAGTCATCTAACAAAATGGCCGGCTCACACTGGTTGCCTGCAGTGCGCAAGGCAAAATTTAAAACGTTGGTTTTTGAAGAGTTTGTTGTTAGATTGAGGCTGTGGAAGTATTGGACACAGTTGTTGATGTTGTCAACAAAAGCCTGTTGTTCCAAAACTTCGCTTGACATTTGCATTGAAAAAAAGAGTCGTATCATCGGCAAACTGCACCAATTTTCCATGCAGAAGCGATGATTTTATATCGTTCACGTAAAGCAGGAAAAGCACAGGAACTGAGTATATACCCTTGAGGGACTCCATATCTCAGGTCTATTGGTTTGGATGATTTATTTGATATTTGGACAACTTGGGGATCTCTGACTTAGGAACGAGCTAAGCCATTTAAGAGGCACGCCTCGAATGCCGTGGGACTCAAGTTTGTCGAGCAGTGTACCGTGATCTACGCAGTCGAATGCTTTGGACAGGTCTAAAAACACACTCATTGTGTGGTTTCGACATTCAATTCCCTCTACAATCATATCGACAAGACTCACAACTGCGTCTGTTGTCGATTTGCCCTTTCTGAAACCAAAATTGTTCACTTGAGAGCTGATTGTATTTGTCCAAAAAATCAAGCATTCTTATAAGAAAATAGCTTTTCAAAAATTTTGCTTATCACTGGCAAAATTGAGACAGGCCGATAGTTAGTAATTGAAGCTGGGTCGTCTTTCTTAAAAATAGGAATAACTTTAGCCAATTTTCAGGAGAGAGAGGGAAAACACTCCTTTTTGGAATGAATAATTTACTAATTGGGGTTAAGGGTCTCACTAAATGCTTGCAGCATTTTTTTATGAGCCATGGAGACATTATATTGAGGTCGTTTGATTTTTTGGCTGGGAGCTGCTGAATAATTCGGTGAAGCTCATCCTCAACGACGGGCGCCAACACCATTGACGATGTGGGGCTTTGTCTTTGCAAGGGGCGTACTTGAGGTTCAGATGGCCGGGGACCCCGCCCATCAGCAACGGATGCAAAAAAGTTATTAAACTGATCGGCAATCTCCGTGTTCATCGTCCACAAGCCTAGACCCAATTTTAATTTTGACTGATTTATGAGTTTTCGTTTTATTATTAATGATGCCCCAAGTTGTTTTTGAAACATTTTTTAAACTTGGTAAATTTTTAGAATAAAATTTATTTTTTATGGTCATATTAATAATTTATAAAGACAACTGCTGATTAGTTATCTTGATTTCTGTTAACATTATCACGTTGTATGTATTTTAAAGAGAAATATTTAATGAGTTTTTTTTTATTAGCTTGCAACATTTTGAATTATTTTTAAGTTTACCTCTTTGAACCTGAATGTGAACTAGCATAAACTAGAAACCTAATAGAGAAATTAGTAAGAAACTAATGAAGGACGAATTAGATCTGCTCGTTGGTTGTATAAAAATTTAAGAACTAATTTAATGATCTATTTCAAAGTTCTTCATTTCGCCCATTTCTAATTATACACTACAAAGACGAGAGTGGCGTGGCGTACCTATATTTTGATTTGAGAGTTGTGTTTCTTTCGAAATTTTTGGAATATATATATATATATATATATATACTATGTTTTATTTACTGACCTGCAGTAGCAAACTA